>NC_069502.1:495580903-495748403 GCF_027579735.1 Bombina bombina
ACTCTCCCTCCCGTCCCCTTCGCTCCGCTCATGATCTCCTACTCTCCTCCTCTCTTGTTACCTCCTTACATTCCCGTTTACAAGACTTTTCCAGACTGGCTCCCATCTTATGCAACTCTCTGCCTCGCTCCACAAGGCTCTCCACTAGTTCTGAAAGCTTCAAGCGCTCCCTGAAGATTCTACTATTCAGGGATGCATACAACCTACACTAACCTTCCTATCTTCACTGCTATCTCCTTAAACCCCATAGCATGTAAGCCTATGAGCCCAGCTGTTTGTAGTTCACATTCATAAGAGCCGGCTATAACAATGCAACTCTTTACCCACTTGACCCCTGTAAATGTTATTTTGTTTACCACATGTCATAGCACTGCAGAATCTTTTGGTGCTCTACAAATATCGGATAATAATAATAATAAGGTTGTTCTTGAAAGTGCGCATTATTGAAGTCTATGGATAGAAAGTAATGCGGTTGCGATATCCGAGGTCCTGAAGTTAGCACGCATCAGGTTTCGCTCTTGCCCTAACTTTTTTACTTTTAATTTGTAATACATGCGCTAACCCGCCCTTGTTAAAAGTTTACTTTGAGTGCAGTTGTAACAAGCAAAAAATCTAATAGCGCGCCACTTGTAATCTGGCCCATAGTTAGCAAGGGACAATTACACACTTATTGTGTATGTTATACAGTAGCTTTTTAACTCTTTGATTGACCATTTTGTTCAGAACTATCAAGGAGTTAAATAACTGCCACTTTTATGTTACTGGCAATTAAGGGGTTACGTCACTGCTATGTTTAACACACCATTAATTTATCACTTATGTAGAATCCCTAATTTCCCATGAGTGTTCTGAGCAATAAAGGGGTTCAACTATGAATTTAAACCACTATGCTTGTGTCTGCAAAAGTGTGTTGCTACCGACCTAACGATTAATGAACTGTGTGTGTGTGCATGTGTGTATGTATATATATTTGTGCCTGCATGTATATGTGTGTGTATGTATATGTGTGTATGTGTACGTGTGCGTGTGTATATGTGTGTGCATATATATATATATATATATATGTGTGTGTATATATGTATATGTGTGTATGTATATGTGTGTGTGCATGTGTATATGTGCGTGTGTATATATGTATATATATGTATTTATATGTGTGTGTATGTATATGTGTGTATGTGTACGTGTGTGTATGTATATGTATGTGTGCGTGTGTATATGTGTGTATGTATATGTGTGTGCATATATATATATGTGTGTGTATATCTGTATATGTGTGTGTGTGTGTGCGTGCATGTGTATATATGTATATATATGTATTTATATGTGTGTGTATGCATACGTTTGTGTGTGTGCGTGCATGTGTATATGTGTGCGTATGTATATGTGCGTGTGTATATATGTATATATATGTATTTATATGTGTGTGTATGCATACGTTTGTGTGTGTGCGTGCATGTGTATATGTGTGTGTATGTATATGTGTGTGTGCGTGCATGTATATGTGTGTGTGTGTGTATATGTATATGTGTGTGTATGTATATGTGTGTGTATGTGTGTGTATGTATGTATATGTGTGTGTATGTGTGTGTATATATGTGTATGTATGTATATCTGTGTGTGTGTGTGTGTATATATATATATATACCAAATAGTTAACAGACAGGCAAGGTATATAAAAATAGGAAACAAGCATAATAAGCTCCCTTTCTACTGGAAGTTTTGTCACATGCACCAGTCATAAAGTTAATTATTTGTCTCCTTAGTTCCTTATAAATGTCACTGATGTCATAAATACCAGCTTAAGGTCCAATTCAGTTTTTATGTGTATGCTTTTTAATTGGTTTAAAGGTTATAACAATTCAAACAAACTCTGTAACAGGAAAAATAAAGTGCATGGATCCTATATAAAGTAATGATATTTATACATACCTTAATCCTTTCTGGAAGTGTGTAATAAGGTTGTTCATCCTTTAAATAAATGGGTAAGGGTGCAGTATAAACAGGACTCTCCTTCTCCCCAGTACTGTAATACCTAACATAGTGCAAACTGCCATCGCTTTTCCCCTTTTTGAGTCTATCTGCATCATAATTGTACTGGCTTTTTTCTGTTCTGTTTTTATTTGCCGTCCACTGTCCTAAAACACGGTCAATGGAACTTAAGCTTGATGCTTTTTTAGTAAACCAGTCATCAGCATTCTGAAGGAATGTTAGTGTATATGGAATGTCTGAGAAAGAAAGTTTTCCGTTCCTAGCAAGGGAAAGAAAGCTGCTTTCTTCCTCATCTGCATTTTGTTCTGTGTCCCAAGAATTTCCCAAATTAGAGTGAGAGGAAAGCAGACTTTCAACATTTGGTGAGTTGATGCTTGGCTCGTTTGTGGGAGACAGCTGTCTATCATCACTGCTACCAACCCTGGTACTCACTGACACAAAAATGTCTTCAGGCGTGTCTCCATCCTTTTGTGCATGAGCTTCTGTGGATTTAATTCCATCACAATTGTTACAGTCCTTCCTTTTATCTGACCTTTTTCTCTTGAAAAGTTTTCTGCCTGGAGAATGCTTAGCAGGGCTCAGAGGAGCTTTGGCAGGATCTATATAATATTCTTCCTTCTGAGCTCGCACACATCCGCAGACATTGCCCATTTGGGTAAAGAAATCAATTACATTACTATATAAAGTAAAAAATAAATAAAAAATAAAGTGTTTCAAAATTTCATAAAAACAGTTACAAAGTCAGACAAGCATCCTGATTCCTTTCAGAGGTCTTTCCCAACCTCTGCAGTAAGCAGCCATGTTAGTAGTTAAGAAATGCACACGTAATGAATGTCATGGCAGCTTGCCCAGTAAGGGCCTGTCTCTGATTAGACTGTGACTTATTTCTGGCCACCAATCCTCTTAGGCAAACACATAATTGCCTCTGTACTAAAGTATGAAGTCAGGCTCATTAGCTTTCATAGAGAGGACACATAGCAGCATGTGACTGAAAACTGTCATTTGCATTTTCATTTTGTTTCCTTCAGCTGGGTCTGCATGACACATAGCATGAATCAGGTTAACCTTTGGAACCATATATCAGTGTCCCATACAAACAGAACAAGAAGCTCAACTCTTTACTTCATTTTAACCTTTATTACCTTTTGGTTTATGGCTAGGAATTAAGCAGAAATGTGTGTTTAACTACAGCTATATCTGAAGTGATTTCTTTTAGGACGTTAGTAAAGTATACCCTGTTCTTGTAAATATAATCAAAGCTTTTTAAAGATTCTATGGAATAGGTAGGTGTATTTTCAGGATTTTGTCATACATTTCTAAAATAATATACTCAAAAGCAGGTATGACCAAAAATTGTTAATGAAATTCTTATTATCACCAATTACTAATAAGGTATCTATCAAACTATCTATCTATCTATCTATCTATCTATCTATCTATCTGTCTGTCTGTCTGTATATCCACACAATCAAATTATGTGGACTCCAAACAACCAAGGGGACAACCAGGTGAGCGTGAGAGGAATTTGTTAAACAAATGCAATCATTGGCACTTCACACTCTCCGTGAAAATATTTTTATTCTGTAAAGTTATCGGGAAGAACCAATGAGAAAAATGAAGGATCTTCCCAAAACTGTTGCAAAATACAAATATATTCCCAGAGACTGTAGAGTGCATTCACTCTATATAAATTAACTCATTACACTGGGTAATAATCATCCCTTCCCCCTCACAAAAACAATAATGACTGAGGTAGCAAAACGGTTTCCAACACGATGCTTATTACCTCCAATCTCTCTTGTGTTGCTATTAAATAACATATCAACCAAGTCTAAGCACTTTTACAACAATTTAACATCCTTGTTACTACAATTGTTTCTCAATAGCCAAACTCCATCCACCATTTGCTTTATTTGGATGAGACAATCTGAGCTTTATTCTGTAGACCACAAGGCTAGTGACCGTCCTAATGTTAGTATAAAGTACACTGTTATCAGTTATAGCCAATTAGGGAAATCTATGTAGAAGAGTTAGCCTTGAGAAGCCAGCAGGGTGCATTTCAAGTTCTAAGAATTAGAAAACCCTCAATTTTCAGAGCTAAATTACATGAAATGGGGCAAAATAAATAATGACAGCATACTCCAAAGTTGTTTCATTACACAAAACTAGGCATTTTATAAAAAAAAAATCCATATGTGAAATACAAACCACGAATAACTATGCACATTCAGAGATAATGCTCCTGATAAGGGGGAAGTATTTAGTCTACACCAAACCAGACAAAAGCTGACCCAACATTATGTATTGTATTAATGAGAAGCTGCTCCAGGCAAAACAGCGGCCAGGTGCTGTCTTATATATAAAGTGTAATGTAATAAATGTATGTTGAAATGAGGTTTTGTGTATAGGGTGCATAAATTAACAGAGGTTGTCTGTACAGCAGATTGTACCATATACAGTATGTTGATGGAATAAGTTCTTGGTGTGTTGCCTACCACTTCAAACTCAGCAGCAATCACATCAACTATTTTTCTATAAAAGTCACTGGAGAAATGTTTTATAGTCATATGTGCCTCCAGCAAATGACCCAAAGCAGGGTAGTGACAATAATATCATACTTAGGGATCTACTCCAGTCCATCGTGTTTTTTGGCTCCCGATATGCCTTTTTTAATATTGGAAAGACGCAAATAATAACGGCATTTCTGTATGTGAAAAAATATCAGTTTGCATATTGGAAAAGTCATCATCAATTTCGGCAATCACAATATACCCATCTACAAGTTATAGACTAGGGGGACGATTTATCATGCTGTGAATGCAGCAGTTTCTGCACGAGCCTTCATAAACAAAAACAAAAGTTAAGAAGCAGAGATCGCAAGACCGCTGCTCCTTAACTCATCCTCGATCGAATAAGATTGGGATGATTGACACCCCCTGCTAGCAGCCGATTGGTCGCGAATGTGCAGGGGATGGCTTTGCACAAGCATTTCACACAAAATGCAGCGTACGCTATCGACATTTATTGATGTCGGGCGGACATGATCCGCTACATGGGATCATGTCCACCCTAAACTTGATAAATCGGCCCCTAAATATCAAAAATAAAACAAGACAGATCAAATTCAACAGCTAAAGGCACTTGAAAAATGCTCTCAACACCCACAGCTTTACCGATAATACACAATGGAGAAACAATAACAAACACTCTCACAAATCTGCACGTGCTTGAAGATGATGCTGTCCTGGCAAACAGTGAATATGGCCCTTTTAATGATGATCATATTGAACAAAATATCAAACTCTACTGAATACGTCATTACCATCTATTAAATGTAGAAACGCACACAAAAAAAACTACACGATACTGACAGAGAGAGAGAAGACAGTAAAGGGGACAATATCTGCACCAGAATGACGAATGTCAGTTGGTGAGAGCAGCCTGGAGGGCCATTGTATTGTTTTGTGTATCGATTCAGTTTTCAGTGATTGACAGCCATTATCAGTTGTTGGTGTTGTGGGTAAATAGATTTCACATATTTGGGGATACATCAAGCTCAGCTGTTTGACTCTGTAAGAATGTGATCATTTTGATTAAAAAAAAATCCTTTTTTACCTTCTTTCTTTCAATATTAAATGAGAATTTTTAAAAGAGTGAAATCAAGGCCTTAGTCTTGCTGTGTTATTTACCACTTGCTGGTGTTTCTTTTACTGGCATAAAAATGTGTTGGTAGAAAATACAAAAACAAGTCAGCTTTTGCCTATCAAAAAAAAAAAAAAAAACACAATTTATGCTTACCTGACAACAAAGCAGATGTTTGACGAAAATCTTTAGTAGCTTGTAAGTAAAACTTTAAAGCACGAACCACGTTCTTTGAAGAAGGATTAGGACACAAGGATGGAACAACAATCTCTTGGTTTGGTACGCAGGACTACCTTATCCGTATGGAAGATCAGATAAGGAGAATCACATTGTAAAGCAGATAACTCGGAGACTCTACGAGCCGAGGAAATAGCTACCAAAAAAAATAACTTTCCAAGATAAAAGTTTGATATCTATGGAATGAAGATGTTCAAACGGAACTCCTTGAAGAACCTTAAGAACCAAATTTAAGCTCCATGGGGGAGCAACAGGTTTAAACACAGGCTTGATTATAACCAAAGCCTGACAAAATGCCTGAACGTCTGGAACATCTGCCAGACGCTTGTGCAAAAGAATAGACAGAGCAGAAATCTGTCCTTTTAAGAACTAGCTGACAATCCTTTTTCCAAACCATCTTGAAGAAAGGATAATATTTTGGGAATCCTGACCTTACTCCATGAGTAACCTTTGGATTCACAACAATAAAGATATTTACGCCATATCTTATGGTAAATTTTCCTGGTAACAGGCTTTTGTGCCTGTATTAAGGTATCAATGACTGACTCGGAGAAGCCACGCTTTGATAAAATCAAGCGTTCAATCTCCAGGCAGTCAGTCTCAGAGAAATTAGATTTGGATGGTTGAAAGGACCCTGACGTAGAAGGTCCTGTCTCAGAGGCAGAGTCCATGGTGGAAAGGATGACATGTCCACCAGATCTGCATACCAGGTCCTGCGTGGCCACGCAGGCGCTATCAAAATCACCGATGCTCTCTCCTGCTTGAACTTGGCAATCAGTCGAGGGAGCAGAGGAAACGGTGGAAACACATAAGCCAGGTTGAAAGACCAGGGCGCTGCTAGAGCATCTATCAGCGTCGCCTTGGGATTCCTGGACCTGGATCCGTAACAAGGAAGCTTGGCATTCTGGTGAGATGCCATGAGATCCAGTTCTGGTTTTCCCCAACGATGAATCAATTGGGCAAACACCTCCGGATGGAGTTCCCACTCTCCCGGATGAAAAGTCTGACGACTTAGAAAATCCGCCTCCCAGTTCTCTACACCTGGGATATGGATAGCTGATAGGTGGCAAGAGTGAATCTCTGCCCAGCGAATTATCTTTGAGACTTCTAACATCGCTAGGGAACTTCTTGTTCCCCCTTGATGGTTAATGTAAGCCACAGTCGTGATGTTGTCCGACTGAAATCTGATGTACCTCAGAGTTGCTAACTGAGGCCAAGCCTGAAGAGCATTGAATATCGCTCTCAGTTCCAGAATATTTATTGGAAGGAGTGTCTCCTCCTGAGTCCACGATCCCTGAGCCTTCAGGGAGTTCCAGACTGCACCCCAACCCGGAAGGCTGGCTGTAATCTGTTGTTACAATTGTCCAATCTGGCCTGCGAAAGGTCATACCTTTGGACAGATGGACCCGAGATAGCCACCAGAGAAGAGAATCCCTGGTCTCTTGATCCAGATTTAGTAGAGGAGACAAATCTGTGTAATCCCCATTCCACTGACTGAGCATGCATAGTTGCAGCGGTCTGAGATGTAGTCGTGCAAACGGCACTATGTCCATTGCCGCTACCATTAAGCCGATTACTTCCATGCACTGAGCCACCGAAGGGCGCGGAATGGAATGAAGAACACAGCAGGAATTTAGAAGCTTTGATAACCTGGACTCCGTCAGGTAAATTTTCATTTCTACAGAATCTATCAGAGTCCCTAGGAAGGAAACTCTTGTGAGTGGGGATAGAGAACTCTTTTCCTCATTCACTTTCCACCCATGCGATCTCAGAAATGCCAGTACTACGTCCGTATGAGACTTGGCAATTTGGAAGTTTGACGCCTGTATCAGGATGTCGTCTAAATAAGGGGCCACTGATAAGCCCCGCGGTCTTAGGACCGCCAGAAGTGACCCTAGAACCTTCGTAAAGATTCTTGGGGCTGTAGCTAATCCAAAGGGAAGGGCTAAAAACTGGTAATGCCTGTCTAGAAAGGCAAACCTGAGAAACCGATGATGATCTTTGTGTATTGGAATGTGAAGGTAAGCATCCTTTAAATCCACTGTAGTCATATATTGACCCTCCTGGATCATAGGTAGGATGGTACGAATAGTTTCCATCTTGAATGATGGAACTCTGAGGAATTTGTTTAAGATCTTTAGATCCAAAATTGGTCTGAAGGTTCCCTCTTTTTTTGGGAACCACAAACAGATTTGAGTAAAAACCCTGTCCCTGTTCCTCCTTTGGAACTGGATGGATCACTCCCATAACTAGGAGGTCTCGTCCACAGTGTAAGAATGCCTCTCTCTTTATCTGGTTTGCAGATAATTGTGAAAGGTGAAATCTCCCTTTTGGGGGGAAGCTTTGAAATCCAGAAGATATCCCTGGGATATAATTTCCAGCGCCCAGGGATCCTGGACATCTCTTGCACACGCCTGGGCAAAGAGTGAGAGTCTGCCCCCTACTAGATCCGTTAACGGATAGCGGGCCGTTCCTTCATGCTGTCTTAGAGGCAGCAGCAGGCTTTTTGGCCTGCTTACCTTTGTTCCAGGTCTGGTTTGGTCTCCAGACCGTCTTGGACTGAGCAAAAGTTCCCTCTTGTTCTGCATTAGAGGAAGTTGATGCCGCACCTGCCTTGAAGTTTCGAAAGGCACGAAAATTAGACTGTTTGGCCCTTGATATGGACCTGTCCTGAGGAAGGGCATGACCTTTTCCTCCAGTGATATCAGCAATAATCTCCTTCAAACCAGGCCCGAATAGGGTCTGCCCCTTGAAGGGAATGTTAAGTAGCTTAGATTTTGAAGTCACGTCAGCTGACCATGACTTAAGCCATAGCGCCCTGCGCACCTGTATAGCAAAACCAGAATTCTTAGCCGTTAGTTTAGTCAAATGAACAATGGCATCAGAAACAAAAGAATTGGCTAGCTTAAGTGCCCTAAGCTTGCCAAGTATGTCATCCAATGGAGTCACTACCTGTAAAGCCTCTTCCAGAGACTCAAACCAGAACGCCGCAGCAGCAGTGACAGGAGCAATGCATGCAAGGGGCTGTAGGATAAAACCTTGTTGAATAAACATTTTCTTAAGGTAACCTTCTAATTTCTTATCCATTGGATCTAAAAAAGCACAACTGTCCTCGACAGGGATAATAGTACGCTTTGCTAGAGTAGAAACTGCTCCCTCCACCTTAGGGACTGTCTGCCATAAGTCCCATGTGGTGGCGTCTATTGGAAACATTTTTCTAAAAATAGGAGGGGAAGAGAACGGCACACCTGGTCTATCCCATTCCTTATTAATAATTTCTGTAAACCTTTTAGGTATTGGAAAAACATCAGTACACACCGGCACTGCATAGTATTTATCCAGTCTACACAATTTCTCTGGCACTGCAATTGTATCACAGTCATTCAGAGCAGCTAAAACCTCTTTGAGCAGCACGCGGAGGTGTTCAAGCTTAAATTTAAATGTAGAAATATCAGAATCAGGTATCCTACCTGAGTCAGAAACATCACCCACAGACTGAAGCTCTCCTTCCTCAGCTTCTGCATATTGTGAGGCAGTATCAGACATGGTTCTTAAAGCGTCAGTATGCTCTGCATTTCGTCTAACCCCAGAGCTATCTCGCTTACCTCTAAATTCAGGTAGTCTGGCTAATACCACTGAGAGTGTATTATCCATGACTGCCGCCATGTCTTGTAAAGTAATCGTTATGGCGCCCTAGATGTACTTGGCGTCTTTTGAGCGTGAGTCCCTTGAGCGGGAGTCAAAGGATCTGACACGTGGGGAGAGTTAGTCGGCATAACTTCCCCCTCGTCAGATTTCTCTGGTGATAAATTTTTTAAAGACAGAATATGATCTTTATTGCTTAAAGTGAAATCAGTACATTTGGTACACATTCTAAGAGGGGGTTCCACCATGGCTTTTAAACATAATGAACAAGGAGTTTCCTCTATGTCAGACATGTTTACACAGACTAGCAATGAGACCAGCAAGCTTGGAAAACACTTTAAATCAAGTTAACAAGCAAATATAAAAAATGGTACTGTGCCTTTAAGAGAAACACATTTTGTCAGAATTTGAAAAACAGTGAAAAAAGGCAGTTACACAAACGAAAATTTTACAGTGTGTATAATAAGTTAACAGAGCATTGCATCCACTTGCAAATGGATGATTAACCCCTTAGTTAAAAAATCGGATCAAAAAACATTTTTTAACAGTCACAACAAACTGCCACAGCTCTGCTGTGGCCCTACCTTCCCCAATAAACGACTTTGGAAAGCCTTTGAGCCCTTTAGAGATGTCCTATAGCATTCAGGGGACTTCTGAGGAAAGCTGGATGTCTCAGTCTGTAATTTTAACTGCGCAAAAAAAGAGCTAAAATAGGCCCCTCCCACTCATACTACAACAGTGGAAAGCCTCAGGAAACTGTTTCTAGGCAAAATTTAAGCCAGCCATGTGGAAAAAACTAGGCCCCAATAAAGTTTTATCACCAAAGCATAAATAAAAACGATTAAACATGCCAGCAAACGTTTTATATTGCAATTTTATAAGGGTATTACCCCTGAGAGTAAGCACGATACCAGTCGCTATTAAATCACTGTATTCAGGCTTAACTTACATTAATCCGGTATCAGCAGCATTTTCTAGCATTTCCAATTCTAGAAAAAATTGTAACTGCACATACCTCATAGCAGAGTAAACTGCACGCCATTCTCCCGCTGAAGTTACCTCTCTCCTCAGACATATGTGAGAACAGCAATGGATCTTAGTTAAAACCTGCTAAGATCATAGAAAACTCAGGCAGATTCTTCTTCTATTTACTGCCTGGGATAAAATAGTACAACTCCAGTACTATTTAAAATAACAAACTTTTGATTGAAGATAAAAAACTAACTATTTTTCACCACTCTCTCTTACTACCTCCATGCGTGTTGAGAGTTGCAAGAGAATGACTGGATATGGCAGTTAGGGGAGGAGCTATATAACAGCTCTGCTGTGGGTGTCCTCTTGCAACTTCCTGTTGGGAATGAGAATATCCCACAAGTAATGGATGATCCGTGGACTGGATACACCTTACAAGAGAAAAGTCATTCAATTTACTCCTTCACAGTTTTTAGGAAAAATAAAACAGCTACAAGTTTAAAAAGTTAAAACATTAAAAAAACATAACAAACTAGTGATGCACCGAAATGGAAATTCTGGACCAAAACCGAACTCAAAAATCCAGGATGCGCTTGGCCGAAAACCGAAACCAAAAAGTTCTTTTTTTTTTACATAATTATCCTATTTAATAAATTAATCTGAATTGAAAACCTGCAAGCCAATAAAATAAAATAACCACATTTTTATTGAAAGTAATACACTAAAATTGGATCAAAATATCAATAATATGCTACACAATTTTACCAAGAAAAAAAACATAATTTATGTAAGAACTTACCTGATGAATTCATTATTTCATAGTGGCAAAAGTCCATGAGCTAGTGGCGTATGGGATATACATTCCTACCAGGGGGCAAAGTTTCCGAAAACCTCAAAATGCCTATAAATACACCTCCCACCTCACTCATACCTTAGTTTAACGTGTAACCAAGAAGTGATGTGTAAAAGAAGGAGTAAAAAGCATACATAATGAGGAACTGGTAAAAAATAAAGTGCTATATACAAAAAAATCATAACCACCAAAAATAGGGTGGGTCTCATGGACTCTTGCCACTATGAAATAAATGAATTTATCAGGTAAAGTTCTTACATAAATTATGTTTTCTTTCATGTAAGTGGCAAAAGTCCATGAGCTAGTGACGTATGGGATATAATACCCAAGATGTAGAAATCCACGAGTCACTAGAGAGGAAGGGATAAAATAACAACAGCTAAATCCGCTAAGAAATTAAAGGGACACTGAACCCAAATATTTTCTTTCGTGAGTCAGATAGAGCATGACATTTTAAGCAACTTTCTAATTTACTCCTACTATCAAATTTTCTTCATTCTCTTGGTATCTTTATTTGAAATGCAAGAATCTAAGTTTAGATGCCGGCCCATTTTTGGTGAACAACCTGGGTTGTCCTTGCTGATGCCTTCTGTTTCAAATAAAGATGGCAAGATAACGAACAAAAAATGATAATAGGAGTAAATTAGAAAGTTGCTTAAAATTGCATGCTCTATCTGAATCACAAAGGAAAAAAATTGGGTTCAGTGTCCCTTGAAATCCAAAATATAAATAAAGGCACTAGATTTAAACTACGATAAGTGCCTGAAGAATCTTTTTACCAAAGGCTGCTTCTGAAAAAGCAAACAGAACAAAATGGTAAAATTTAAGAAAAAATATGCAAAGAAGACCAAATAACTGCTTTGCAAATTTAATCAACTGAAGCTTCTTTCTTGACAACCCAAGAAGAGGCAACTGATCTAGTAAAATGAGCTGTAATTCTCTTAGGCAGAGACTGCCCCGCTTTCAAAAAAGCTTTGTGAAACAAAAGTTTCAATCAAAATAACAGAGAAAAAACAGAGGCCTTCTGACCTTTCGTGGAGCCAGACGAAATAGCAAATAGACTGGAAGTCTTTCTGAAATCTTAAGTAGCCTCAACTTAATATTTCAAAGCTCTTACCACATCCAAAGAATGAGAAAACCTTACAAGAGTATTCTTAGAATTAGGACACAAAAAAGGAACAATAAATTCCCTATTGAATTTGTTAGAATTCACAACTTTAGGCAAAAATGTAAATGAAGTCCGCAAAACTGCTTTATCTTGATGGAAAATCAGATAAAGAAACTCACAAAAGAAAGCAAACAATTCAGAAACTCTTCTAGCAGAAGAGATAGCCAAAATAAATAACACTTTCCAAGAAAGTAAAAAATAATTAGAGAATGCATAGGCTCAAAAGGAGGAGCCTGAAAAAAACTTCAAAACTAAGTTGAGTCTCCAAGGAGAAGAAATAGATTAAAGGGACAGTCAAGTCCAAAAAAACTTTAATTTTTCAAATAGGGCATGTAATTTTAAACAACTTTCCAATTTACTTTTATCAACAATTTTGCTTTGTTCTCTTGGTATTCTAGTTGAAAGCAAACCTAGGAAGACTCATATGATAATTTTTAAGCCCTTGAAGGCCGCCTCTTTTTTATTAGCTTTTCACAGCAGGGGAGAGCTAGCTCATGTAGGCCATATAGATAGCATTGTAATCACGCCCGTGGCTAGTGGCAGACACTGCACTAATTGGCTAAAATGCAAGTCAATAGATAATAACTAAAAGTCATGTGATTAGGAGCGGTCAGAAGATGCTTAGATATCAGTTAGTCACAGAAGTAAAAAGTATATTAATATAACAGTGTTGGTTATGCAAAACTGGGGAATGGGTATTAAAGGGATTATCTATCTTTTTAAACAACAATAATTCTGGTGATGACTGTCCCTTTAAATAACAGGTTTGATATGAATCAAAGCCTGAACAAAACAGTGAATATCAGGAAATTTAGCAATCTTCCTATGAAAGAAGAGAGAGCAGAAATGTATCTTTCAAAGTATTTGCAGATAAACCCTTCTCCAAAACATCCAGAAGAAACTAAAATCCTAGGAATTCTGAAAGAATGCCAAGAATGATTATGAGTGGAACACCATGAAATATAGGTTTTCCAAACCTGATAAAAAAAATCTCCTTGAAACAGACTTACGAGCCTGTACCATAGTGCTAATCACTGAGTCAGAGAAACCTCTATAACTAAGTACTAAGCGTTCAATTTCCATGCCTTCAAATGTAAAGATTTGAGATCTTAATGGAAAAACAGCCCTAGAGACAGAAGGTCTGGCCTTAAAGGAAGTGGCCAAGGCTGGCAACTGGACATCCGGACAAGATCCGCATACCAAAACCTGTGACACCATGCTGGTGCTATCAGAAACACATGAGATTGAACCATTATGATCTTGAAGATTACCCCTGAAAGAAGAACCAGAGGCGAAAAAAATAAGCAGGTTTGTAAAAACCAAGGAACTGCGAAGGTATCCACCATCTCCGCCTGAGGATCTGAAAAGGTATCTGGGAAGCTCCTTATTTAGACGAGAGGCCATCAGATCTATTTCTGAAAGACCCCCCATCTGTACAAGATGAAAATAACAGATCTGGATGGAGAAACCACTCCCCCGGATATAAAGAATGACGGCTGAAATAATCCACTTCCCTATTGTCTACACCTGGGATATGAATCGCAGAAATTAGAGGTTTCCAAACCCCTTGTGCTGTCAGAGACTCTCAGACAGCTCCCCAACCTAAAAACTTGCATCTGTTGACAATACAGTACAGGTAGGACAAACAAATGAGGCCACCTGAACAATAAGGTAATAGTCCAACCATCAAATCAGAGAGAAAAGAGTGTTGAGATTTAAGTATATCAGTTGTGATATCTGAAAATAATCCCTGCACCTTTGGTGCAACATGCAAAGCTATAGAAGCTTCATATGAAAGCGAGCAAAGGGAATTGCACCTGATGCTGCAGTCATGAGACCTAAAACTTCCATGCACATAGCCACTGAAGGGATTAATAGAGACTGAAGGTGTACTCTAGACAAACTAAAATTAACTTAATTTGTTTCTTGTCTGTCAGAGAAAGAATCATAAACACTGAATCCTATCTATAAACCTAAAAAGGTGACCCTTGTCTAAGGAATCAAAAAAATATTTTGTAAATTGATCCTCCAACCATGTCTTTAAAGAAACCACACTAATTGTTTCGAGTGAGATTCTGCTAAATGAAAAGATTTGAGCTAGTACCAAGATATCGTCCAAATAAGGAAACACCGCAATACCCTGCTCTCTGATTACAGATAGAAGGGCACCGAGAATCTTTGAAAAGAATCTCTGAGCTGTCGCTAGGCCAAAGGAAGAGCGACAAATTGGTAATGCTTATCTAGAAAAGAGAATCTCAGAAAACGATAGTGGTCTGAATGAAGTGGAATATGAAGATAAGCGTCTTCCCATGGCAGTTTTTATTCTGAAACCTATTCGATACCCCTTAGAAAACAACATTCTGAATCCACTGATTTTGAACAGAAACTGTCCAAATGTGTTGAAATAAATTCAATCTGCCCCCCCACCACCAGTTGAACTGGTTTAAGGGCTGCACCTTTATGCAGTCTTAGGGGCTGAGTTTGGTTTTTTTCAAATTTGGAGTAAATCTCTAATTAGAGCCAGAGGCCTAAGGGGAAGGAAAAAATAATTGGGAGCGTAAAAATTACCCTTAGATTTCTTATCTTGGAGCAGAAAAAACTCAATTTCCCCCAGTAATAGTGGTGATAATAAAATCCAATAGAAAACCAAAAAAAATACTATTCTAAAAAGATAAGATAGTAATCTAAATTTAGACACCATATCAGAGATTTAAGCCATAAAACTCTTCTAGTAAGAATGGCTAAAAACAAAGATTTAATAACAATTAAAATGACATAAAATATAGCATCACAAATGAAATGATTAGCATGTTGAAGTAAAAGAACAATGCTTAGACAATTCAAGATCTGATAACTAAACTGTCCAACCAAAAAGTTGAAACAGCAGCAACATCAGCCATAGAAATGGCAGGTTTAAGAATATAGCCAGTATGTAAATATGCTTCTCTAAGATAGGATACAAACTTCCTATCTAAAGGATCCTTAAAAGAAGAAATATCTACTATAAGATAGAATTACGTTCGGCAAGAGTAGACATAGCCCCACCTTAGGGACTTTTACCCAAAAACTCTAAATTAGCCACAGGTAAAGGATATAGCTTTTAAAACCTAGATGAAAGGTAAAAAGAAGCACTGAGTTTATATTCCTTACTAAACATATGAGAGATAGCATCTGGAATAAGAAAAAGTTCAAGAGTAACCTCAGAAGCTTTAAAAAAACAGAATTCAAACATTTGCTATTCTTGTTATCAAGAGGACTAGATTCCTCAATACCCAAAGTAAACAATGCTTCCTTAATAAAGAACAAATATATTCAATAGAAAGGTTGAATTATTAATATCAGTCTCTGAAGTAGGATCCTCTGAGTCAGAGAAATCCTCATCAGCAGAAATACTTCAGTATGATGTTGATCAATACAAACTTCATTAGATTTATGAGAAGTTAGGAGAGATCTTTTATGCTAATTTGAAGACGGAAAAGCAGTCATAGCCTTCTCTTTGGCTGTAGCAATATAATCCTTATATCTACAGGAATATCATGTACATTAGACTGTGAAGATTTAACAATGGACTCTTGCCTTCAGGCTCGCCAGAAACACAAGTTATGAAGCAGCGGTCTAAGGACCGCTGCTCCATAACCTGTCTACCTGCTCTGAGGCGGCGGACAGAAATCAACCTGATCGAATACGATCGGGTTGATTTACACCCCCTACTAGCGGCCGATTATCCGCGAATCTGCCGGTGCAATGATAAATGCCAGCAGTGTATGCTGTCCGCATTTATCGATGTACGGCGGACATGATACGCTACATCGTATCATGTCCGTCCGGACTATCATAAATAGACCCCAAAATGTTTCTGCAACCAAAATTTCGGTGCATCCTTACTTAAAACAATATTTAATATCAATATACTGTATTATTCTTTATTTAGTTCTGTGTAACAGAATCAGATTTAACAGGATTTTTTTAAACCAATTATCCAAATAAAGTATAGTCCTAGAAAACTATTATTATATGCAAAACAGTGAGTCAAGAAATGAACTCAAAAAGCAGCTCTAGGCTAGCATCAAATTTGAAATATGCTACACAATAATTTTACTGAAAATAACAGCAAAAAAAACGAAAACCAAAATAGCTAAAAAATTCCATTTTCGGTGCATCCCTATAACAAACTATAAAAAAAACATATACATATTTATAAATAAAATAATTTTAAGAATTTGCTCATTGCTGGTTAGCGTTGCCAACATAGAAGCCATAGCCTCCTAATACTTTGACATTATAAACACTGCATAAACTACTTGTCTGCAGCTAAATGGCTATGTTTGGTGCAGCTTGAACACTGACTGATCTAAGCACCTGTCAATCGTAATGGGATGGCATAAATGGGCACTGGCTGCTGATGTAGAAGTTAAACAGAGGGCCTGTAAAATATTAATAACTCCTGTTGGGTTAGTGTGCATGTCCTCCATTGAAGTGTATGGGGAGAATACATTAAAGTGGTTGCGATATCACCAAGGCTTTTGGTTAGCGCTGGTTGGCTTTCGCTCGTACTCAATTTTTTTACTTTCAACTTGTAATACGCTCAAGTGAAATTGCTAAATAGCAAGCCACTAGTAATATGGCCCAATATATGTACTCTACACATACAAAAACATATACTACACACACTATATAAGCATATTACACACACAAACAATACACACACAAACAAAACACATACATGTACTACACACGCTACATATGCACACTACACTACACACACACAATACATATGCATATACTAATGTCATAGTATTAAAGTATTTCTTGGATGCTCTAGGAATAGCGCTAAGAAGCCTGAGCTTAGAGCAGTCTATTCTGTGAGGCTCACTACTTCTGCCCTGGAGGATGAAAGGAATGTCAGCTTCAGTGCAAACGATATTAGCCCTACGGTTTGTAATACCAGCACACGATAATGTGCGCTGGTATTAAAAGTAAATCACACAGCTCGCGTTTGCTTTGCTAGGAAGCATTGCGCTTACGAGAGTGCGCTTCCATTGGCTCCTATGCGCAGCAAAGGGGGTAAACAGCGCAGTGACGGGCAGAATTTTTAAATATATACAGTATGTATATGCTGATATACATATATATTTATGTGTTAATATGTGTACCCACAGTTACCATAGACCGCAATGTAAAGGCACTTTGCACCCCACTCCCGCCAATCTTTAAAGCCCCAAAACTGCCGCAAACGGGATTGATTAATAATATCTGATGTTATAGTCCTGTGTACAGTGAAGAGCAGGTGGCTTTATGTCTATTTAGAGCATACTGTTTTTACACTGGCCAGCTGTAAATGAACTTGACGAAGACAGATATGCAGAATGCCTTTTGTAACCAGATATCATACAGTACACATACACACTGACTCTAACCGCTGTGCCTGCAAAACAAAGCTAGTTCTAAGTAAAATCTTAAATCAGTGCAGTAACAATATTAACCTATATATATATTTTTTATTTTTTTATTTATTAATTAACCCTGTCCACCTTGTAGAAATCTGCCCAGACTTGTGGGCTTGGCATGGATCTCAGACTAAGAGAATTAGACATGAGGTCCCTGTCAGTCATATGTATAAATATATATTGTGGAGATTGAAATTAATTTTGTCATTTATTATCTGTGAGGTTGATTTATTCTAGTAAAAAGGATCAGAGTTTAAACTGTTGAACAATGGATGTTATAATTTCTGATCATTCTTATATAGATGTATGAAACAAACATAGTGCCATAAAAAATAATGTCCTGAGCCCTTCAGTATCTTCATGCAGAAGAACGCCGCAGTAGCTTAACTGTCCCCTTATTACTTGCCAGCCTATGTAAGTTTTGTGAGATCACCAAGCTGATAATTCTAATCTCTATTTGTCTCCAGTCTTTCATATGGATGGCCTGACAGCATTCACTAATAAGGGGATGCTACTTCAACTGGTTCTCTTCTAAGATGTATGATGCTTCCAATGAAAACTGCCTGTCACCTCTTTCTGGCTCAATCAAGACTATGATTTGATATACAGGACTATTAACTGGCAGGACGTGTGGAGACAGAGCTTTGTTCACAAAAGGGGTATTTTAGCCTCTTAAACCTGCTAGACATCTGGGGCAGTTAATGAAGTCACCTGGAACTGTTCTATGCCCGTTTTTGCAATAATTCTTGGACGCTAAATTAGGCCGCCTAGGAGTTCCGGATCATTTTACAGGAAAGGCCGCGGCTGCGGCCTATATCGGCACTCGCTGCTAGGCCTCCAAGGCTGAAAGTGCACCCGACGGCTACAAGACCCTTTCTAAGGGCCACCGGATCAACATCCACCTTGAGAGGGGTGAAAATACTAGCTGGCAACTACCAGTTTACAGGGGCAGTAATCCTAGCAGCATCCCATGTGGCAACTCGTAAGTAGACAACAGCTTGCTTTTATTCTAAAGGACACACAGTTTGGGATTACTAGATCCAGCTTTCTGTCTAATATATTGCCCTTTGCTGAAATACAGATAACAGTTTCTGTCCCACTGAGACTTTATTTTGGCGATTCCACAGCATTAAGGGAGACAAATAGAAGCCATTGCCTCTCACCCCCATACACTTCTTTTTTTACTAATGTGTGTGTGTATACTTAAAAGCATGTAAGCTGAAGACAACTTTTTTCGCTCAAATACTCTGACATTTTGCTCTGTATAGAGATAAATTCTCCACACGCTTAGTTTTGATACCTCCGCAGAGCCCAAGTGTTTACATTTCATAAATTCGAAAGAGAAAGGTTTTATTAACATGCAGGGCTAGGGGAGCCTGGGTTGGGGAGCCCTCCCCTTGCTAGACATTTCTATTTTTGCCGGTGAATGAGATCCAGTGATTATATACCTCCCTCATTTCTTCTCCCACTAGATGGCATAGGCCAGACACAAGACTGTTGATATCCTGTCTATTTCCTCCTCAGCTGCCTTTAAGACATGTCTCAGCCCTCCAAAAATAAAGGGAAAACTACAACCAGGTCTAAAACCTCAGTAGCAGATCACTTTAAACCTAAAGACTCAACTGTTATAAAAGGAACAGGGTCACCTCACTCCTGTCAGGGGAGACCTGATAGCCCTAAATCACCTATGCCTCAACAAAGAGATGAAGAAATGGAACCTTCCTATAGAACTGATATTGTCGACACTCTAACTAAGAGGTTGAATGACCTTCAGGATAATCTAACATCTACCATCAAGTCTTCAGTAGCAGATCTCAAAAAAGACTTAGCAGAAATGGGGGAAAGGAAAGAAGCGCTTGAACGCAAACAGGAAGATATGGCGATTGAACAGCAAAATATAATAGCCCATTCCCATAATCTTGCAGACTATATCTCAGAAGTTGAACAAAAAGTGGCGGACCTAGAAGATAGGTCACACCGAAACAATGCTAGATTCAGAGGAATATCTGAGGAGATCCAGCAGGCAGACTTGGAGTCCTATGTCAAGAATTTTTGCCTCTCATTGGCTCCCCCTTCAGAATCCAACGACATGCTGATAGATAGGGTGCATCGGATTCCCAGGGGCAGAAATGCTCCTAAGGACAAACCCAGAGATTTCATTGTGATGTTTCACTTTTTAACATATAAAGAGCAGCTCATGAGAGCAGCATTCGCCAAACCTAAGCTTCCAGAGACTCTAGCCCATATCCAAGTATTCCCAGATCTTTCGCAGTTCACTCTGCAAAAGAGGAACACTTTTCGTCAGCTGACACAATCTCTACGTGATAGAGGATTGAAATATCGTTGGGGATACCCTACTAAGTTGATTATCCATAAAGAGGGATCTCTTTTTACAGTAGATTCTCCGGCAAAAGGCGAAGATCTTTTGAAGAGATGGGATAAGGCAGACTCCTCTACTTCTCACTTTCCTCCCAGTTCTCCACAGCTTCGTCCGACAGCAGACACATGGAACCCACTTCCACAACGTTCACATTCGAGTAAAAGAAGTTCGCCTTCCAGGGACTCTTCTCCAGGATCAGTCGATAAGTATAGACTTTCATAACTGAAACATACTTGTGAAGTTTTCATAGGCCCTGAGCGGACCTATTTATACAACTTATGAGTATTGTGTTCTTGAAACCTTTATATGTTTTATGCCATAGTTTGTAGAAGCCCATGTCTTGCTTATTTTTGCCAGGTTTTACAGCATTAACAGTGAGATTCTATCTCCATATGGCTTACTCTTAGCCTAGAAGGGCTGCTAACGGAGGCTCTAAAAGCAAGCTATTGGCAAAATACACTGGATAGTCCCCGAGATTACTGCTTCCATATTCAACATTGTTATTCACTGTATATATTGGTAAGCAACATCTTTCATGTGCTACAAAACTTGGACGAAAGACTACGTCAGTCGCTTTCCAGGACTTCCATGAGACATTATAGACATTGTTTTATATTTTCTTACAGGTTGTGCTTCTCTATAGCCTTGGGAATTGTCATATGTTCTCCTTAAATCTTTGCATAGAGTATATGTTTTGTTTTATCTTTTTTGTTATGCCATGAAAACACCCATGTCTTGCTCCCTATGCCAGACCTGACAGCATATTAGATACAATCTAGTCCTCCTTGGGCCCACAGTTGGCCTAGCAAGTGCTGTTGGATAGGGCTCTGGGGGTAACCCATCGGCACATTATATCACACTAGGTGATCAGCACTAGAAAAGTTCACATATAGTTTTCATTACACACAATTTAAAGTTTTTAGTTTGTTATATATCTGCATATGTACTATAAGCTCTGTTGATTCACTGTTACGTTATAAGATTATGGTTTGTGTATTCAGAATTTTCATCACAGTATGTATTAGGTAACATCACCTTACATTTTCTACAAAACAGACAAAAGAATCTGTCAGTCACTTTATCTCAAGTTTGCCTCACCCATGCCTTGCTCCCTTGGGCCAGATTTGACAGCATATCAAACAAGACTTAACTTTCCTTCGGCCCAATGTTGGCCTAGAGAGTGCTGTCGGATGGGGCTCTGGGAGTAACTTGCCGGTATGGTATATCTGGTGTTCGATTCTGGATAGGCGTACATATGGTTTTTACTATACAGGTTTGAAGCTTCAAATGTTTCTAGTTTGCTTTCAATTTATATATGTAATCTAAGTCCTATTTACCCTATGTTATGTTATAAAAAACTCCCATGCCTTGTTTCCTATCCCAGATTGGACAGCGTACCAGCTAGGATTATCTAGAGGGCGCTGTCGGATGGGGCTATGAAGGCAACCCATCGGTACACTACACTTGGCAATTAATGCTGGAAAGGTTTGCACATGGCTTTCATTCTACAAGAGCACATTGAACCAGGAGCACAAATTTTATAAAGATAAATAAATCTTTAGGTCCATATCCACAGACATGTTCACATATCTTCCACAGTACTAGGATTCTTTTTTTTTTCCCCTCACCCTTTCTCACTGGATCTCACACATATAACATTTCAGGGAGGGCATAACACTCCCTTTACCTCTACCTTCACATACCCATTAGATTGATAGAAAACACTCCTATATAATATTTTCTTGACTCCCCTTCTTCAAACAACTGACTACCTTAATCAGGGCCCTCTTACATACGGCCTTGTCTCCCCCCCCCCACATTACTTTGAAGTTTATAGTCGTAAACTTGTGGATCACTAAGAATCCCTATATTTACTTATATTTTTTTTGTTCAATGTTTGTACATTTGACTCCTAAGTGAAACTCTTATATCTTTTGACTTCTTACTTCTGATTTCCACCTTTTTTATTTTGTTCGCTTTCTTCTTTCCCGCTTCATCCTTTTTATCTTTCGCTTGCCTTCTCCCCCTTTACCCCCTTTTTTTCTTTTCTTTTCTCACTCTTAACACTAAGGGTCTAAATTCACCAGGGAAGCGCAGTCTATTTACGGCGTATGGCAAGAGACTTAAGGCTGATGTCCTGCTCCTCCAGGAGACCCACTGGACTATAGACCGCCCACATCTATAGAAGTCATCTTTTTATCCAAACCTTATTATAGCCTCCTACACTGACAAAACTAGAGGAGTGGCAATACTTCTACACAAAGATCTCCAGTTCGACCAAATCTATCTAGAAAAAGACCCAGAGGGTAGATTTATCATCTGTGTTTGTAAACTTAATGGTAATATATACACTCTGGTCAATGTATATGCCCCAAACCAACAGCAGTTACAATTTATCGCATCTGTTCTAAATAAGGTTAAATCGATCAAGCAGGGCCATACTATAATAGGCGGTGACTTTAATGTCGTATGGGACCCTCAACTAGATAAAAAAATTATCTCAGGCAAATCTGTTGACTCTTACACTAGCTCTACTGCAGCCAAATTTAGATCTATGATTGCAAGACATGATCTATATGACTGGCGGTCATGTCACCCTGAGGAAAAGGATTTCACTTTTTTTTTCCAACCCGCACAAATCTTATTCCAGGCTAGACCATTTTTTTTTTTAATTCTAGACTCCTCAATGAGGTCACTGACTCGAGGATACATCTCTGCACCTGGTCGGACCATGACGCTGTGTCTGTTGATATGTTTCTAGCGATTGCCCGTAGAGGTGGACACTCCTGGAAATTTCCGACTTCCCTGTGGGAAGAGCCGGGATTTTGAGATTCTCTCACTAAAGTTCTTGAGGAATTTATTCAGTTCAATAAACCTGATCAGACTTCCTCCCAAACTTTACGGGGAGCGCTAAAGGCGTTTATTAGGGGGTTTTGTATTTCTGAATTTTCTAAATTCAAGAAAAATAGAGGTGGCCCTCTAGGACAATTGGTAGTGAATCTAAGAAACCTAGAGAAAAAAAAAAAAGTGCTCCTTCCGTTCCCGTATCTGAAGAAATCAGTACTCTTAGACAACAAATTCTTCAGCTAGAACAGGATAAAGTTAAAGCCGATCTAGCAAAATTCAAGCAGCTGATGTATTATAAAGGAAATAAGGCAAATGAGCTTCTTGCTAGGAAACTCAGCGCTCGAACTGCTCATTCCAGAATTCAGGCTATAGATGTTAATGGCTCTAAAATATTAGCACCCGAAGCGATAGGCGATGCCTTTGCAGATTACTATTTTAAATTGTATAATATTGAGAAGGTAGAAAACTTAGCTACACCCTCTACAGATCAGATTCAAGGGTTTCTTGACACTCTTGCCCTTCCTGAACTTTCAGAAGAAGCAAGAAGCACATTACTACTACCATTCTCTAACAAATAAATATACCAGGTCATTTCCCAGCTCAAACCGAACAAGTCCCCTGGTCCAGATGGCTTCACCGGTGCTTTTTATAAGGAATGCAGACGACATCTGACTCCCATCTTATGTTCCCTGAAGTAGCCTCTTTGGGTAGCTTTTCTAAAGAGTTCCTAGAAGCATCTATTATCGTGATTCCTAAGCCGGGAAAAGACCCCTTGTACTGCTCCAGCTACAGACCCATCTCTCTCATAAATCTAGATGTTAAACTTTACTCTAAGCTATTAGCCAACAGAATTGTACATATGCTCCCCGACATAATACAGGTTGACCAGGTTGGCTTCACCTTCGGTAGGCAAGGGCCCGATAACACCCGTAAATTGTTGCAGGTCTTCTCGGAATCGGCTAAGAGTGGCACTCCCGTTGTGGCCCTGTCTTTGGATGCCGAAAAATCGTTTGACAGGGTCCGATGGGAGTATATTTGGCAGGTTCTAGAGAAATTTGGCTTCCCCCCACCATTCATTAAAATGGTTCAAGCGCTATACTCTGCACCTTTCGCAACGATAAGAGGAGTAGGATTTAGATCCAAGCCTTTTTCCATAGCGAATGGCACCCGTCAAGGTTGCCCTCTGCCGCCCTTGATTTTTGCTATGGCTATGGAACCCTTGGCCCAAGCAATTAGATGTTCCCAGAAAATTGAAGGAGTTCAGATTGGTGCGAGATCTGAAAAGATTGCTCTCTTCGCAGATGACCTTACGGTTCTGCTCACTAACCCTATCTCTTCAATTCCAGAAGTCTTCAAGGCTCTAGAATTTTTTGGGACTATAAGCCTATATAAAGTCAACATACTTAAAACCGAAGCCCTGGCTATCAATATAGACCCGAATAATCTGACCCATCTCAAAACCTGATTCTCTTTCACCTGGCATACAGAACTCATTAAACATTTAGGAATACTACTTGGCCCTGATATACATAAAGTTATTAAACATAACTTTGAGCCATTGATTATCGAAATTAAAAAACTTTTGCAGAGGTGGGATTTTAGGGAAATTTCATGGATGGGACGGATCTCTACCTTGAAAATGTCCATCTTACCCAAAATCCTATACCTCTTCCGGTGCATACCATTCACTATCCCAAAAATATACCTATCCCAGATCCACTCTTTATTTATCAGAGGAAAACAACCAAGAGTGGCATACCGTATTCTCCAACGACCCGTTTGCAGGGGTGGCATTGCTTTTCCTAATATCTATTTATATCACGATGCAACGAGATTGACTCATATTTCCGGTTGGAGCAATGAAGAAGAGAAACCTGCTTGGTTTCTGATTGAAGCTGCTGTCATTCCTAAATATATTGATCTGAAGGATCTAATTTGGATCCCCAAACACAGGCTCCCTGATCTGAAGATCACGAACAGCATAATACTTGATAACTGCCAGGCCTGGCACACACTTAGACACCATAAGGGAATATCCCCTCATCCCTCTCCCGTACACGGCTTTCAGGGTCTATTGCATGGTCTTCTGAACATTCATACGCAGGACTGGTCTTCATGGAACATCACTTGTATAGGAGACCTCTATCATCAAAAGAGGATGTTGACATCTAGACAAATAATGCACCGAATAGAGGAGGCTCCCAGATGGCTCGCATTTGAGACCCATAGAATATTGAGGTACTGCCAGGCTTGGGGATTCCCTAAGGTAGATCTTAGGGAAAGGACTAATTGGGAAAACAGATGGATACAAGGGACCAAACTCATTAGACCCCTCACAAACCATCACCTAATCCTTCTAAACGAGTATAGCGAGACACTACCATGGCAGATAAAGGCCTGGGGTCGTGAGATGCATACCCAGATTACTCTAGAAGATGTTGAGCACGCAATCACTAAAGCAGCTATACATTAATAAAATGGTACTTAACTCCTCTGAAGCTAGCTAAGATATACCATTCTGCTTCTCAGTTATGCTGGAGAGAGTGTGGCCAACAGGGCTCTGATTTACATATTTGGTGCGAAAAAATTGTTCCTCTATGGAATGAGGTATTCTCTATGCTCACTGACCTTGGGTTTTCTCTTCCTAGGTCTCCTGCTCTAGCTCTTCTACATATAGGCCTACAAGATGTGTCACTTGCGGCAATTGATAGCAGCCGTAATCTTGCTTGCCGCGAAATGTTTGTATTGCTAGAGCATGGAAAAAGAAGGAGGCTCCTAATTTGGCACAACTACTCCAGCTTATGGACTACTTAGCCTCTATGGAGCGGGGCTTCTACAGTGTATCAGAGCGTATGAACAAATACTGGTCGGGGCACATGACTATACTTGATAACCACTCAGGTTGAGTGACTGGCTTCTCCCCCCCCCCTTTTTTTAGATGTGCCTTTAAATATTATCATATTTCCTCTTCCCCCGCCCCCCCTTTTTTTTTTTCATCCCTCGTTCCCCATCCACCCCTCTTCCTCTCTCTTTCCTCTCTCCCCTTTTTTTTTCCTCTTCTCTTCTACCTCCTACTTTCTTATTCTTGTACTATATCTCTGTGATGAGCTGGCTTTACCGACGGGAGTAATATATCCACACCACACATCATACATCTAACCTGCAACATAGGGAACCCGCATCTCTACAACATTCAGTAAAGTTATCGATGTATATTAGCATAAGGATATTTGCATACGAGATATAACTTCTACTAAGTGCAAAAGATAGTGAGACCTTTCACTTAATACTATCAACTATTGTGTGAAAAGAAAAATAAGTCTTATGTTCCAGACATGTACAAATTGTTATCATTTCTTGTACACTTTACTGCTCTGTCTTGTGTTTTGTCATGTTTATATTGTGTACTTTGAGCTACTCAATAAAGCCTTGTTTTGAAGAAAAAACAAACAAAAAAAAACCCCTCCAAAATCACCAACGCATGCAAGAAAAGAAAAATACACCCAGCTTTCTACAAGACCTGTGCCTTACCCAAAAAATGCAACTCAATCCAAAACATCACAGGTTAGTTACAGGGTCGGCTCCAGAACGAATGAAATGTGGGGGCATTTTTTTTTCACGAGGGGGCACGCATTTAAAAAGCATATATGAGAGTCAAAATAAGAGCAGACCTACTGTGGCAGTCCAGTGGTTACATTTATCAGATCTCTGGCTGTGCAGGAGTTAGATTTGTTTATATTTCTGGATGTGCAGCGGTTACATGTGTCATATCTCAAGGAGTATAGGGGTTACATTTATAAGATGTCTGGCACTGCTGCAGCAGTTACATTTACCAGATTTATGGCAGTGCAGGGGTTACATTTGTCATATCTCAGGAATGTCTCCCACATATGACACAGCCAGTGGACACTGTTTGAATGTGTAGCTCTACCAATAACCCTACTAATGATCAAAGAAGCTTTTATGTGACAATAAGTTTCAGTGCCAAGCAGTACATTACTTGTACAGATATTATTAATGATATTTACCAGCACACACACAGTATATACAGTATGTATATACACACAAATTATATATATATATACACACACACACACAATATATATATATAGATAGATAGATAGATAGATAGATAGATAGATAGATAGATAGATAGATAGATAGATACACATATATACACACAAACACACACACACACTGTGTGTATATATATATATATATATATATATATATATATATACACACACACATACACACAGTATATATGTATATACCCACACATATACACACAGTATATATGTATATACACACACACACATATATATATATATATATATATATACACACACACACAAATAATATATAAATATACACACAGTGTTGTGTATTGTGTGTGTATGTATGTGTATATGTATATGTGTATATAATATATATATATATATATATATATATATATATATATATATATATATATATATATATATATATATATATATATATATATATATATACACTGTGTGCAGAATTATTAGGCAAATGAGTATTTTGACCACATCATCCTCTTTATGCATGTTGTCTTACTCCAAGCTGTCTAGGCTTGAAAGCCTGCTACCAATTAAGCATATTAGGTGATGTGCATCTCTGTAATGAGAAGGGGTGTGGTCTAATGACATCAACACCCTATATCAGGTGTGCATAATTATTAGGCAACTTCCTTTCCTTTGGCAAAATGGGTCAAAAGAAGGACTTGACAGGCTCAGAAAAGTCAAAAATAGTGAGATATCTTGCAGAGGGATGCAGCACTCTTAAAATGGCAAAGCTTCTGAAGCGTGATCATCGAACAATCAAGCGTTTCATTCAAAATAGTCAACAGGGTCGCAAGAAGCGTGTGGAAAAACCAAGGCACAAAATAACTGCCCATGAACTGAGAAAAGTCAAGCGTGCAGCTGCCAAGATGCCACTTGCCACCAGTTTGGCCATATTTCAGAGCTGCAACATCACTGGAGTGCCCAAAAGCACAAGGTGTGCAATACTCAGAGACATGGCCAAGGTAAGAAAGGCTGAAAGACGACCACCACTGAACAAGACACACAAGCTGAAACGTCAAGACTGGGCCAAGAAATATCTCAAGACTGATTTTTCTAAGGTTTTATGGACTGATGAAATGAGAGTGAGTCTTGATGGGCCAGATGGATGGGCCCGTGGCTGGATTGGTAAAGGGCAGAGAGCTCCAGTCCGACTCAGACGCCAGCAAGGTGGAGGTGGAGTACTGGTTTGGGCTGGTATCATCAAAGATGAGCTTGTGGGGCCTTTTCGGGTTGAGGATGGAGTCAAGCTCAACTCCCAGTCCTACTGCCAGTTTCTGGAAGACACCTTCTTCAAGCAGTGGTACAGGAAGAAGTCTGCATCCTTCAAGAAAAACATGATTTTCATGCAGGACAATGCTCCATCACACACGTCCAAGTACTCCACAGCGTGGCTGGCAAGAAAGGGTATAAAAGAAGAAAATCTAATGACATGGCCTCCTTGTTCACCTGATCTGAACCCCATTGAGAACCTGTGGTCCATCATCAAATGTGAGATTTACAAGGAGGGAAAACAGTACACCTCTCTGAACAGTGTCTGGGAGGCTGTGGTTGCTGCTGCACGCAATGTTGATGGTGAACAGATCAAAACACTGACAGAATCCATGGATGGCAGGCTTTTGAGTGTGCTTGCAAAGAAAGGTGGCTATATTGGTCACTGATTTGTTTTTGTTTTGTTTTTGAATGTCAGAAATGTATATTTGTGAATGTTGAGATGTTATATTGGTTTCACTGGTAAAAATAAATAATTGAAATGGGTATATATTTGTTTTTTGTTAAGTTACCTAATAATTATGCACAGTAATAGTCACCTGCACACACAGATATCCCCCTAAAATAGCTATAACTAAAAACAAACTAAAAACTACTTCCAAAACTATTCAGCTTTGATATTAATGAGTTTTTTGGGTTCATTGAGAACATTGTTGTTGTTCAATAATAAAATTAATCCTCAAAAATACAACTTGCCTAATAATTCTGCACTCCCTGTATATATATATATATAAAATAAAACAACCTTGGGGACAAATAGGAGATGTTTTGAAACATGTAAATAATAAACATAAGGCTATTTCACTCATTGTCCCACAGCTACATTTGAAGTGTGTGTATGTGAGCACCTATAATCTGACACACATTTTACACTGATAACTGCAGATAAAGCAGGCACAATGCACACTTGTTTTGTATGACCTGCAGTGGGGAAACCAAGGAATTCCCAATTTGCTTCTTTATCTGTGGCTGCCAGGATATAAAACACAATAGGGGAGGGATACTACTCTCACACACACATTGGTTATACGGCTGTGTTTTCACAAAATTACTTCTGCCTTCCCTCTCACTGATTGTTAGCTTCTCCCAGCACTTCCTGCAGAGGTCTGATGATGTTATCATCTGACTTCAGCTCCTTGGGCTAGCGGGAGGAGGGGCAGTGCAAGTCCTAGGTTAACTGTGAGAGCACCAGCAAGGAAATGCAACTTTATTTGTTATCTGGTTGTAAATAGAGGAGAGTAAAGAGATTAGCTGGGCCCTCCTAAGTGGTGGATCTCCAGGGTCCAGTGGCTGCAAATGGTTTATGCGACATTTAGGACCCTGGACGTTCAGTCACTTTTAAAATGTAAAAAAAAAAAAAAAAAAAAAATTTTTTAAATCACTTCTTTTGCCCTGGGGGGCACAGCATTCCATGTGGGTGGGTATTGCCCCCCAATGCCCCCCCCCCCCCTTAGAGCCGATTCTGGTTAGTTATATGTCCATAAAGCAAAAGTATACATCAAGGGGATGGTTACACAGAGACCCAACTCAACAATACCTGATCCACAATACTGACAACATAGACCCAGGTCTATAGTAGACAACAAGGCCTAGATTCCGAGTTGTGCGTTACGGTGTTAACACTGAAAAAATTGCAATTTCAGCATAAAAACAGTAATGCAGCCATTACGAGTTGTGTCAGTATAACTGTACCGCAGGAATTTTAGCCTGTAACGCAACGCCAATCCCGCACTCAAAAAAAATTACGTTTTTGCATGGGATTTCCATAGCACTGGTATTACAGGTTGTGCAGTGAGGATAAAATGCTTGCCTTACAGCCTATACCGACATGATCCATACCGCCATCTGAGAGCAGTAGTTATGGATTTTGTGTAACAAAAATGTTTCACAAAACTCATAACTAAACTGTTACCTAAACCGAGGCCCTCCTGCATCGCAAACACTATATTAAACTTATTAACCCCTAATCTGCTGCCCGCCCACATCCCCGCCACTATAATAAAGTTATTAACCCCTATTCCGCTTCTCCCCGACACCGCCAACACTAAGTAAACCTATTAACCCCGAAACCGCAAGCCCCCACATCGCCACTACTAAATAAACCTATTAACCCCTAAACCGCCAAACCCCCCACATCGTCACTAATAAATTAAACTATTAACCCCTAAACCTATCACCCCATAACTTTAAATTAAAATTACAATATAACTATCTCAAAATAATTAACTTACTTGTGAACTAAAAAAAAAACAACTAAGTTTAAACTAACAATTAACCTAAAATAACTATTATACTAAACTATTATAGTACCAATTAAAAAAAACTAAATTACACATTAAAAAAACTAACACTACTAAAAAAATTAAGTCTAAAATTACAAAAAAATTAAAAATACTAAATTACAAAAAATAACAAACAAAATTATCAAAAATAAAAACAATTATACCTAATCTAATAGCCCTATAAAAATAAAAAGCCCCCCCAAAAATAAAAAAAAAACCTAGCCTACAATAAACTACCAATAGCCCTTAAAATGGCCTTTTGTAGGGCATTGCCCTAAAGAAATCAGCTATTTTACCTGGAAAAAAATGCAAAAACCCCCCAACAGTAAAACCCACCACCCAACCAACCCCCCAAAATATAAAACTTAACTCTAACAAAAACCTAAGCTACCCATTGCCCTAAAAAGGGCATTTGTATGGGCATTGCCCTTAAAAGGGCATTCAGGTATTTTACATTGCCCTGAAAATGGCATTTAGCTCTTTTACCTAAAGCCCAAGCCCTAATCTAAAAAAAGAAAAACACCCAAAAAGATTTTAAAAAAAACTAACACTAATCCCCGAAGATTCATCCATCCTCATCCAGGTGGCGAGTAGTCTTCATCCAGGCGGCGAGAGTCTTCATCCAGGTGACGTCTTCTATCTTCATCCTGGCGGCATGGAGCAGATCCATCCTTGAAGACATCCGGTGCGGAGCATCCTCTTCATATGGTCACTGCCGTACACTGGATCTTCAATGCAAGGGAGTCTTTTCAAAATGGTGTCCCTTGCATTCCTATTGGCTGATTTGATTCTTGAAATTCAAATAAGCCAATAGGATGAGAGTTAGTGAAATCCTATTGGCTGTTTAAATCAGCCAATAGGATGAGAGCTACTGAAATTATATTGGCTGATTTGAACAGACAATAGAATTTCATTAGCTCTCATCCTATTGGCTGATTTGAATAGCCAATAGGATTTCAGTAGCTCTCATCCTATTGGCTGATTTGAATTTCAAGAATCAAATAAGCCAATAGAAATGCAAGGGGCGCCATTTTGAAAAGGCTCCCTTGCATCCGCGCCGGATGTCTTCAAGGATTGATTCCCTCCTTGGGGGGGTCTTTGAATTATTTCCAGGTAAAAGCTAATTTCTTTAGGGCAATGCCCTACAAAAGGTCATTTTAAGGGCTATTGGTAGTTTATTGTAGGCTAGATTTTTTTTATTTTGGGGGTGCATTTTTATTTTTATAGGGCTATTAGATTAGGTGTAATTGTTTTTATTTTTGATAATTTCGTTTGTTATTTTTAGTAATTTAGTATTTTTTATTTCTTGTAATTTTAGACAATTTTTTTAGTAGTGTTAGGTTTTTTAAATGTGTAATTTATTTTTTTAAATTGGTAGTTATTTTAATTTTAGTCTAATAGTTATGTTAATAGGTTAAATTATAGTTTAAACTTTGTTTTTTTTATTTCACAGGTAAGTTTTTATTTATTAGATAAGATAATATTAAGATAAAATAAAATTATAAGATAGGGATATTGTAATTTTAATATAAAGTAAGGGGGTTGTTAGATTTAGAGGTAAATAATTTAATTTAGTTTTTTTGCGATGTGGGGGGCTGGCGGTTTAGGGGTTAATAGGTTTATTTAGTGCCGGTGGTGTGGGAGGCCAGAGGTTTAGGGGTTAATAAATTTATTATAGTGGCGGCTTTGTTGGGGAGCGGCGGAATAGATGTTGATAACTTTTATTAGTGGCGGAGATGTCAGGGAGCGGCAGAATAGAGGTTAATAACTTTTATTAGTGACGGCGATATTGGGAGCGATAGATTAGGGGTTAATAACTTTATTTCGGTGTCGGTGATGTCGGGGGCGGCAGATTAGGGGTGTTTATGTTAGGGTGTTAGGTTTAAACATAACTTTTTTTCCTCATAGACATCAATGGGGTTGCGTTACGACGATCGCCATTCCGCACTTCAGGGTGTTAGTTTTTTTTCCTAACACTCTCTCCCCATGAGGAAAGCATGCACGAGCATGTCAAAGCAGCCCTTGGATTTTGTGCGGTATGGAGCTTTTCGCCACCATATCGCACGCACAAGGAGGCTTTTCAGAAACTCGTAATGGCAGCGATATGGAGGGTGAAATAACGAAACTTTTGTTGCGTTCGTTTCACATCCTATATAGCGCAAAACTCGTAATCTAGGAGTTACTGAGGCCCACAATTCAAAACAGAAGCCCAAGACTAAAATGGAACATGAAAATAACCTGTAAACACCTCAATAATAAGAGAGTGTTAGACAATAGCATTATTACTCAACGACAGAAGAACAGAAGGACAAATGTCTAACTCCTCACATAAAGGGCTTAAACGTCATGGGTCAGCACTCCCTAAGCAGTCTACATCTATATTACACGAGGTGCAAAAGAAAATATCTCCCCCTACTGCCTGCAAAACATTTTCCATCCATAATGAAGGATTACTTAAAAATATATAATGTAGTCACTCTCTAATGTCTGATTGTTAACTTGTCATATGTATATTTCACTTTGTTTGGGAACCTTAAAGGTCCAACAGCATTGGACATATTTTTATTTCATGATGCTGATTTATATGAGAATATTGCTAATGTATGCACTCTTTGTCAATTTGTCACTGCTAAATGTAATAAATGTATTGCTGTGCAGTTGTCCAACCTATTACCTTTATGAGCAAACATTGTGACAGTGACAGATGGTAAAAATATTATAATGTAACCCTTTTTCATATTCAGGAGAATAGCTGTTTGCACTTTAAAGCTCTGAACAAGTGTGGATAATAAAAAGAACACAAGGAAATCTGTCATACTCCCCCTATCCCAAAAACTGCATAATTTTGATCAAATGTTTTTGTAAACTGTAAATCCTGCTAGGACTATATAATACTTGAGTTCAATCTGGGCACACTCCATGAAGCGCTGAGCTTATTTAGATCTGTATTTTGATGCCGGAGGCCTAAGATAAAGTATCTCACCCAAGGCCACAAGAAGTTGACAGCAGGCTACTGTGCTTCACTGTCAATTTGTCAACTCTCTAGGCCACGCCTATAAACACACAATTTATATATGAATGACAGGTATACCATTTAGTTCTAAGGATGGCTCCGGCAGGATTCTTAAGCCACCTAGATATCTAACAGACTTAATTAACCATTTATGATGACATATTTATTTATTTTGGCAGGACATGCTGCTTTCTTTTCAAGTGTGCATATATAAGTCTATATAGTCATCTATTGGCGTGTGATAAATATTTAGGCTTGTGCATTTATAACGGTGTGCTCCCTGTACAGAGCCAATGCTTCCTCTCCTCATTGCCTTCTTTAACTCTGTCCTTGGCTGGGGAATGCTCGTCCTAAAACTATGAAGAAACTTTATCCAGATCTATCTTGACCTCCTCATGTGATGGCCGCCCCAGCTTCATCTGACAACTGATACATTTCATCTGCAAGCAAACTATTGGCTTCTCACTTTACCACATGATGCTAAGGAAAAATGAACTACATAAAAGTAATTGAAAATATTGATATCACAATTATAAAAGGATTGTTGTAACACAGTGAAATCCATATGACAGATTTATCTTTATACCATATATACATGTCACTGCAGTGATTTTATTGATGCAATATAAGGACACAGCAAATACAAATACTCTGAACTACTAGGTACATAAAATTAATATTACACATTAGGTTTTCTTTTTTAACAAAGGATACCAAGAGAAAATGGCATGCTCTATCTGAACCACGAAAAGCTTAAAGGGACATTATACACTAGATTTTTCTTTGCATAAATGTTTTGTAGATGATCCATTTATATAGCCCATCCGGGTGTGTTTTTGTAAAATAGTTTTGCTTATTTTTAAATAACATTGTGCTGATTTTCAGACATACAGACTTCAGACTGCTTCTGTTTGTATAATGGGTCTTTTCATATGCAGGGGAGGGGGGAGGTTCTGCTATCAGCCCCTTTCAGTGGGTGTCCCAGGCTTATCTAATTAACAGTGTTAAATTGGGAGCTTCTAAGTAAGTTTTTAAAACGTTTTACACTGGATTTTTATATCAGTATCTGTGCTTATTATTCTTTATAGTAGTGTCTATTACATGCAGTTAAATAAAAATTGGTGTATACTGCCCCATTAAAGGGACAATATAGTCAAAAATGACATGCTCTATTGTGAAACACATAATAGAAGTACCGCTCTGGACCCGAAGAGCATTGCCGGTCCTGATTGGAAACTGTTGCTGATCCAATTAGCAGCACTAGTTGCATGGCTATAATGGGCGTTTAATTTTGACTTTCATGTCCCTTTAAAATTGTGTTTCTTCCCCTAAGTAAAGTGCATCCTGCCTAGAACCTAGACAAGTCAAAATTCTACACAGTGATTGCTTAATCACTTTATCTACAGCCCTAACTGGCCACAGAAGATGAGAAAGAGACTAAAAAAATAAAAAAAAGTATGTGCATGAACTGCAAAACCATTTAAATTTGCTAACAAAAACAGAATTTATGTTTACCTGATGAACGGTGTGTCCGGTCCACGGCGTCATCCTTACTTGTGGGATATTCTCCTCCCCAACAGGAAATGGCAAAGAGCCCAGCAAAGCTGGTCACATGATCCCTCCTAGGCTCCGCCTACCCCAGTCATTCGACCGACGTTAAGGAGGAATATTTGCATAGGAGAAACCATATGATACTGTGGTGACTGTAGTTAAAGAAAATAAATTATCAGACCTGATTAAAAAAAACCAGGGCGGGCCGTGGACCGGACACACCGTTGGAGAAAGTAATTTATCAGGTAAACATAAATTCTGTTTTCTCCAACATAGGTGTGTCCGGTCCACGGCGTCATCCTTACTTGTGGGAACCAATACCAAAGCTTTAGGACACGGATGAAGGGAGGGAGCAAATCAGGTCACCTAAATGGAAGGCACCACGGCTTGCAAAACCTTTCTCCCCAAAATAGCCTCAGAAGAAGCAAAAGTAACAAACTTGTAAAATTTGGTAAAAGTGTGCAGTGAAGACCAAGTCGCTGCCCTACATATCTGATCAACAGAAGCCTCGTTCTTGAAGGCCCATGTGGAAGCCACAGCCCTAGTGGAATGAGCTGTGATTCTTTCGGGAGGCTGCCGTCCGGCAGTCTCGTAAGCCAATCTGATGATGCTTTTAATCCAAAAAGAGAGAGAGGTAGAAGTTGCTTTTTGACCTCTCCTTTTACCGGAATAAACAACAAACAAGGAAGATGTTTGTCTAAAATCCTTTGTAGCATCTAAATAGAATTTTAGAGCGCGAACAACATCCAAATTGTGCAACAAACGTTCCTTCTTTGAAACTGGTTTCGGACACAGAGAAGGGACGATAATCTCCTGGTTAATGTTTTTGTTAGAAACAACTTTTGGAAGAAAACCAGGTTTAGTACGTAAAACCACCTTATCTGCATGGAACACCAGATAAGGAGGAGAACACTGCAGAGCAGATAATTCTGAAACTCTTCTAGCAGAAGAAATTGCAACTAAAAACAAAACTTTCCAAGATAATAACTTAATATCAACGGAATGTAAGGGTTCAAACGGAACCCCCTGAAGAACTGAAAGAACTAAATTGAGACTCCAAGGAGGAGTCAAAGGTTTGTAAACAGGCTTAATTCTAACCAGAGCCTGAACAAAGGCTTGAACATCTGGCACAGCTGCCAGCTTTTTGTGAAGTAACACAGACAAGGCAGAAATCTGTCCCTTCAGGGAACTTGCAGATAATCCTTTTTCCAATCCTTCTTGAAGGAAGGATAGAATCTTAGGAATCTTAACCTTGTCCCAAGGGAATCCTTTAGATTCACACCAACAGATATATTTTTTCCAAATTTTGTGGTAAATCTTTCTAGTTACAGGCTTTCTGGCCTGAACAAGAGTATCGATAACAGAATCTGAGAACCCTCGCTTCGATAAGATCAAGCGTTCAATCTCCAAGCAGTCAGCTGGAGTGAAACCAGGTTCGGATGTTCGAACGGACCCTGAACAAGAAGGTCTCGTCTCAAAGGTAGCTTCCAAGGTGGAGCCGATGACATATTCACCAGATCCGCATACCAAGTCCTGCGTGGCCACGCAGGAGCTATCAAGATCACCGACGCCCTCTCCTGTTTGATCCTGGCTACCAGCCTGGGGATGAGAGGAAACGGCGGGAACACATAAGCTAGTTTGAAGGTCCAAGGTGCTACTAGTGCATCCACTAGAGCCGCCTTGGGATCCCTGGATCTGGACCCGTAGCAAGGAACTTTGAAGTTCTGACGAGAGGCCATCAGATCCATGTCTGGAATGCCCCACAGCTGAGTGACTTGGGCAAAGATTTCCGGATGGAGTTCCCACTCCCCCGGATGCAATGTCTGACGACTCAGAAAATCCGCTTCCCAATTTTCCACTCCTGGGATGTGGATAGCGGACAGGTGGCAGGAGTGAGACTCCGCCCATAGAATGATTTTGGTCACTTCTTCCATCGCTAGGGAACTCCTTGTTCCCCCCTGATGGTTGATGTACGCAACAGTTGTCATGTTGTCTGATTGAAACCGTATGAACTTGGCCCTCGCTAGCTGAGGCCAAGCCTTGAGAGCATTGAATATCGCTCTCAGTTCCAGAATATTTATCGGTAGAAGAGATTCTTCCCAAGACCAAAGACCCTGAGCTTTCAGGGATCCCCAGACCGCGCCCCAGCCCATCAGACTGGCGTCGGTCGTGACAATGACCCACTCTGGTCTGCGGAATGTCATCCCTTGTGACAGGTTGTCCAGAGACAGCCACCAACGGATTGAGTCCCTGGTCCTCTGATTTACTTGTATCTTCGGAGACAAGTCTGTATAATCCCCATTCCACTGACTGAGCATGCACAGTTGTAATGGTCTTAGATGAATGCGCGCAAAAGGAACTATGTCCATTGCCGCTACCATCAACCCGATCACTTCCATGCATTGAGCTATGGAAGGAAGAGGAACGGAATGAAGTATCCAACAAGAGTCTAGAAGCTTTGTTTTTCTGGCCTCTGTCAGAAATATCCTCATTTCTAAGGAGTCTATTATTGTTCCCAAGAAGGGAACCCTTGTTGACGGAGATAGAGAACTCTTTTCCACGTTCACTTTCCATCCGTGAGATCTGAGAAAGGCCAGGACGATGTCCGTGTGAGCCTTTGCTTGAGGAAGGGACGACGCTTGAATCAGAATGTCGTCCAAGTAAGGTACTACAGCAATGCCCCTTGGTCTTAGCACAGCTAGAAGGGACCCTAGTACCTTTGTGAAAATCCTTGGAGCAGTGGCTAATCCGAAAGGAAGCGCCACGAACTGGTAATGCTTGTCCAGGAATGCGAACCTTAGGAACCGATGATGTTCCTTGTGGATAGGAATATGTAGATACGCATCCTTTAAATCCACCGTGGTCATGAATTGACCTTCCTGGATGGAAGGAAGAATAGTTCGAATGGTTTCCATTTTGAACGATGGAACCTTGAGAAACTTGTTTAAGATCTTGAGATCTAAGATTGGTCTGAACGTTCCCTCTTTTTTGGGAACTATGAACAGATTGGAGTAGAACCCCATCCCTTGTTCTCTTAATGGAACAGGATGAATCACTCCCATTTTTAACAGGTCTTCTACACAATGTAAGAATGCCTGTCTTTTTATGTGGTCTGAAGACAACTGAGACCTGTGGAACCTCCCCCTTAGGGGAAGTCCCTTGAATTCCAGAAGATAACCTTGGGAGACTATTTCTAGCGCCCAAGGATCCAGAACATCTCTTGCCCAAGCCTGAGCGAAGAGAGAGAGTCTGCCCCCCACCAGATCCGGTCCCGGATCGGGGGCCAACATTTCATGCTGTCTTGGTAGCAGTGGCAGGTTTCTTGGCCTGCTTTCCCTTGTTCCAGCCTTGCATTGGTCTCCAAGCTGGCTTGGCTTGAGAAGTATTACCCTCTTGCTTAGAGGACGTAGCACTTTGGGCTGGTCCGTTTCTACGAAAGGGACGAAAATTAGGTTTATTTTTTGCCTTGAAAGGCCGATCCTGAGGAAGGGCGTGGCCCTTACCCCCAGTGATATCAGAGATAATCTCTTTCAAGTCAGGGCCAAACAGCGTTTTCCCCTTGAAAGGAATGTTAAGTAGCTTGTTCTTGGAAGACGCATCAGCCGACCAAGATTTCAACCAAAGCGCTCTGCGCGCCACAATAGCAAACCCAGAATTCTTAGCCGCTAACCTAGCCAATTGCAAAGTGGCGTCTAGGGTGAAAGAATTAGCCAATTTGAGAGCATTGATTCTGTCCATAATCTCCTCATAAGGAGGAGAATCACTATCGACCGCCTTTATCAGCTCATCGAACCAGAAACATGCGGCTGTAGCGACAGGGACAATGCATGAAATTGGTTGTAGAAGGTAACCCTGCTGAACAAACATCTTTTTAAGCAAACCTTCTAATTTTTTATCCATAGGATCTTTGAAAGCACAACTATCCTCTATGGGTATAGTGGTGCGTTTGTTTAAAGTGGAAACCGCTCCCTCGACCTTGGGGACTGTCTGCCATAAGTCCTTTCTGGGGTCGACCATAGGAAACAATTTTTTAAATATGGGGGGAGGGACGAAAGGAATACCGGGCCTTTCCCATTCTTTATTAACAATGTCCGCCACCCGCTTGGGTATAGGAAAAGCTTCTGGGAGCCCCGGCACCTCTAGGAACTTGTCCATTTTACATAGTTTCTCTGGGATGACCAACTTGTCACAATCATCCAGAGTGGATAATACCTCCTTAAGCAGAATGCGGAGATGTTCCAACTTAAATTTAAATGCAATCACATCAGGTTCAGCCTGTTGAGAAATGTTCCCTGAATCAGTAATTTCTCCCTCAGACAAAACCTCCCTGGCCCCATCAGACTGGGTTAGGGGCCCTTCAGAGATATTAGTATCAGCGTTGCCATGCTCTTCAGTATCTAAAACAGAGCAGCCGCGCTTACGCTGACAAGTGTTCATTTGGGCTAAAATGTTTTTGACAGAATTATCCATTACAGCCGTTAATTGTTGCATAGTAAGGAGTATTGGCGCGCTAGATGTACTAGGGGCCTCCTGAGTGGGCAAGACTCGTGTAGACGAAGGAGGGAATGATGCAGTACCATGTTTACTCCCCTCACTTGAGGAATCATCTTGGGCATCATTGTCATTATCACATAAATCACATTTATTTAAATGAATAGGAATTCTGGCTTCCCCACATTCAGAACACAGTCTATCTGGTAGTTCAGACATGTTAAACAGGCATAAACTTGATAACAAAGTACAAAAACGTTTTAAAATAAAACCGTTACTGTCACTTTAAATTTTAAACTGAACACACTTTATTACTGCAATTGCGAAAAAACATGAAGGAATTGTGCAAAATTCACCAAATTTTCACCACAGTGTCTTAAAGCCTTAAAAGTATTGCACACCAAATTTGGAAGCTTTAACCCTTAAAATAACGGAACCGGAGCCGTTTTAAACTTTAACCCCTTTACAGTCCCTGGTATCTGCTTTGCTGAGACCCAACCAAGCCCAAAGGGGAATACGATACCAAATGACGCCTTCAGAAAGTCTTTTCTAAGTGTCAGAGCTCCTCTCACATGCGACTGCATGCCATGCCTCTCAAAAACAAGTGCGCCACACCGGCGCGAAAATGAGGCTCTGCTTATGCTTTGGGAAAGCCCCTAAGGAATAAGGTGTCAAATACAGTGCCTGCCGATATTATTATATCAAAATACCCAGATAAAATGATTCCTCAAGGCTAAATATGTGTTAATAATGAATCGATTTAGCCCAGAAAAAGTCTACAGTCTTAATAAGCCCTTGTGAAGCCCTTATTTACGATCGTAATAAACATGGCTTACCGGATCCCATAGGGAAAATGACAGCTTCCAGCATTACATCGTCTTGTTAGAATGTGTCATATCTCAAGCAGCAAGAGACTGCATACTGTTCCCCCAACTGAAGTTAATTGCTCTCAACAGTCCTGTGTGGAACAGCCATGGATTTTAGTTACGGTTGCTAAAATCATTTTCCTCATACAAACAGAAATCTTCATCTCTTTTCTGTTTCTGAGTAAATAGTACATACCAGCACTATTTCAAAATAACAAACTCTTGATTGAATAATAAAAACTACAGTTAAACACTAAAAAACTCTAAGCCATCTCCGTGGAGATGTTGCCTGTACAACGGCAAAGAGAATGACTGGGGTAGGCGGAGCCTAGGAGGGATCATGTGACCAGCTTTGCTGGGCTCTTTGCCATTTCCTGTTGGGGAGGAGAATATCCCACAAGTAAGGATGACGCCGTGGACCGGACACACCTATGTTGGAGAAATTACATTCATTTTGTATGCAGTTCTTTTGCTAAATAATGTATACTATGCATGTGCCTATAATGACTGCTGCTGCAGTAAAAACAGCACACACTGAACAAATGGCTAAAATCCTGGCTTTGCGCTGGACCCCTCTGGCTGCACGGAGACTGAAAGGAATGCGGTACATGGTTTGGACACAGCACCCAAATTCTTAACTACAAATCTAATTTTAAAAAAATTGTACGATACTTCTATCTGTAAAATAATTGATCAAGAAGTAACAAGAAAAAGGCTTGCGGCATGCCTGAGAGCACTTTTAAAAGTGAATGTTTTCGTGAAGACAGGTGCAATGTAAGAAAGCTGTCACTATACTTTCTACTACTCAGCACATTCAAACATGTAAGAAAGTTCCTGAACTTGACAAAGAAATGTAGAAAATGTATCATTTGCAAAAAAAATAATATACATTATCAGTAGCCGGGTTTGCATCAATAACCATAACTAAATAATTGAATGCAATAACAAAATTGTGTCTGGAATATAAACGACATATATGTGAAAGCTTTAAAAAAGACAACCGCATTTTATAGCAAGCAATGAAGCATGGTTTTGTACAGAGTTGTCAGATCCATATTGGTTGTGGGAAATGATGAGGGATAAAACCCATAATGGCCCTGATGCAGAGCAGGGGATTAGCAAATATAAGGTGAGATGCATATGATATAAAAACCGATAGAAACCGATAACCCATAAAAACAGGTTCTAGATCCTTAAAGGGACATGAAGCCCAAAATGTATCTTTCATGATTTAGATAGAACATACAATTTTAAACAACTTTCCAATTTACTTCTATCAATTTTGTTTAATTTTCTTGGTATCCTTTATTGTAGGAGCAGCAATGCACTACTGGGAGCTAGCTGCACACAGCGGTAAGCCAATCATAAGAGGTATGTATGTGCAACCACCAATCAGCAGCTAGCTCACAGCTACCTGGGTATGCATTGCATTCATAAGTGTAAATGAATGCCGAATATAGCCGTCATGGATAGTGGCGTTCAGCTCTTTTTGGAGCTAGATTTATTCGTCTAATAGTGCAACACACAAGGATCTGTGCAAATCCAGATCTTTGTTTGTTGCACAAAGTCAAATAATAAATAAATAGACAAATAAATATGGCTCTGAAAAGAGACAAACACCACTATCCATGGCCATATTCAGCATTAATTTACACAAATGAATGCCAAAAATCCAAAAATGTTCATACATAATACGTGCTACTGTACCTGCTGATGGGTATACCTGCTATTGTACCTGCTGATGGGTGTACCTGCTATTGTACCTGCTGACAGGTAATTCCTGCTATTGTACCTGCAGATGGGTATACCTGCTATTGTACCTGCTGATGGGTGTACCTGCTATTGTACCTGCTGACAGGTAATTCCTGCTATTGTACCTGCAGATGGGTATACCTGCTATTGTACCTGTTGACAGGTAATTCCTGCTATTGTACCTGCAGATGGGTAATTCCTGCTATTGTACCTGCTGATGGGTGTACCTGCTATTGTACCTGCTGACATGTAATTCCTGCTATTGTACCTGCTGATGGGTGTACTTGCTATTGTACCTGCTGACAGGTAATTCCTGCTACTGTACCTGCTGATGGGTGTACCTGCTATTGTACCTGCTGACAGGTAATTCCTGCTATTGTACCTGCAGATGGGTAATTCCTGCTATTGTACCTGCAGATGGGTATACCTGCTATTGTACCTGTTGACAGGTAATTCCTGCTATTGTACCTGCAGATGGGTATACCTGCTATTGTACCTGCTGACAGGTAATTCCTGCTATTGTACCTGCTGATGGGTATACCTGCTATTGTACCTGTTGACAGGTAATTCCTGCTATTGTACCTGCTGACAGGTAATTCCTGCTATTGTACCTGCTGATGGGTATACCTGCTATTGTACCTGCTGACAGGTAATTCCTGCTATTGTACCTGCTGATGGGTATACCTGCTATTGTACCTGCTGACAGGTAATTCCTGCTATTGTACCTGGAGATGGGTATACCTGCTATTGTACCTGCTGACAGGTAATTCCTGCTATTGTACCTGCTGATGGGTATACCTGATATTGTACCTTCTGACAGGTAATTCCTGCTAGTGTACCTGCTAACAGGTATACCTGCTATTGTATCTGCTGATGGGTATACCTGCTATTGTACCTGCTGATGGGTAATTCCTACTATTGTACCTGCTGATGGGTATACCTGCTATTGTACCTGCTGACAGGTAATTCCTGCTATTGTACCTGCAGATGGGTAATTCCTGCTATTGTACCTGCAGATGGGTATACCTGCTATTGTACCTGTTGACAGGTAATTCCTGCTATTGTACCTGCTGACGGGTAATTCCTGCTATTGTACCTGCTGACAGGTAATTCCTGCTATTGTACCTGCTGATGAGTACATATGCTATTGTACCTGCTTATTGGTAATTCATGCTATTGTACCTGCTGATGGGTATACCTGCTATTGTACCTGTTGATGGGTATATCTGTTATTGTACCTGCTGAAAGGTAATTCCTGGTATTGTACCTGCTGATGGGTATACCTGTTATTGTACCTGCAGATTGGTATACCTGCTGACAGGTAATTCCTGCTATTGTACCTGCTGAGGGGCAATTCCTGCTATTGTACCTGCTGATGGGTATACATGCTATTGTACCTGCTGACATGTAATTCCTGCTATTGTACATGCTGGTGAGCATATATATGCTATTGTACCTGCTGACAGGTAATTCCTGCTATTGTACCTGCTGCTGGGTATACCTGTTATTGTACCTGCTGATGGGTATATCTGCTATTGTACCTGCTGACAGGCAATTCCTGCTATTGTACCTGCTGATGGGTAATTCCTGCTATTGTACCTGCTGACAGGTATACCTGCTATTGTACTTGCAGATGCGTATACCTGTTATTGTACCTGCTGACAGCTAATTCCTGCTATTGTACCTGCTGATGGGTATACCTGCTATTGTACCTGCTGATGGGTAATTCTTGCTATTGTACCTGCTGATGGGTATATCTGCTTTTGTACCTGCTGATGGGTAATTCCTGCTATTGTAACTGCTGCTGGGTATACCTGTTATTGTACCTGCTGATGGATATATCTGCTATTGTACCTGCTGACAGGCAATTCCTGCTATTGTACCTGCTGATGGGTAATTCCTGCTATTGTACCTGCTGACAGGTATACCTGCTATTGTACTTGCAGATGCGTATACCTGTTATTGTACCTGCTGACAGCTAATTCCTGCTATTGTACCTGCTGATGGGTATACCTGCTATTGTACCTGCTGATAGGTAATTCTTGCTATTGTACCTGCTGCTGGGTATACCTGCTATTGTACCTTCTGACAGGTAATTCCTGCTAGTGTACCTGCTAACAGGTATACATGCTATTGTACCTGCTGATGGGTATACCTGCTATTGTACCTGCTGACAGGTAATTCCTGCTATTGTACCTGCTGATGGGTATATCTGCTATTGTACCTGCTGACAGGTAATTCCTGCTTTTGTACCTGCTGACAGATAATTCCTGCTATTGTATCTGCTGAAGGGTAATTCCTGCTATTGTACCTGCTGATGGGTATATCTGCTATTGTACCTGCTGACAGGTAATTCCTGCTATTGTACCTGCTGACAGATAATTCCTGCTATTGTATCTGCTGATGGGTAATTCCTACTATTGTACCTGCTGACAGGTATACCTGCTATTCTACCTGCAGATGCGTATACCTGTTATTGTACCTGCTGACAGCTAATTCTTGCTATTGAACCTGCTGATAGGTATATCTGCTATTGTACCTGCTGACGGGTAATTCCTGCTATTGTACCTGCTGCTGGGTACACCTGCTATTGTACCTTCTGACAGATAATTCTTGCTATTGTACCTGCTAACAGGTATACCTGCTATTGTACCTGGTGACAGGTATACTTGCTGTTGTACCTGCTGAGGGGTAATCCCTGCTATTGTACCTGCTGATGGGTATACATGCTATTGTACCTGCTGACAGATAATTCCTGCTATTGTACCTGCTGATGGGTATACATGCTATTGTACCTGCTGACAGGTAATTCCTGCTATTGTACCTGCTGACGGGTAATTCCTGCTATTGTACCTGCTGATGGGTATACATGTTATTGTGCCTGCTGATGGGTATACATGCTATTGTACTTGCTGACAGGTAATTTGTGCTATTGAACCTGCTGATAAGTATACCTGCTATTGTACCTGCTGATAGGTATACATGCTATTGTACCTGCTGACAGGTAATTCCTGCTATTGTACCTGCTGATGGGTATACATGTTATTGTGCCTGCTGATGGGTATACATGCTATTTTACTTTCTGACAGGTAATTTGTGCTATTGAACCTGCTGATAAGTATACCTGCTATTGTACCTGCTGATGGGTGTACCTGCTATTGTACCTGCTGACAGGTAATTCCTGCTATTGTACGTGCAGATGGGTATACCTGCTATTGTACCTGTTGACAGGTAATTCCTGCTATTGTACCTGCTTATGGGTATATCTGCTATTGTACCTGCTGACAGGTAATTCCTGCTATTGTACCTGCTGATGGGTATACCTGCTATTGTACCTGCTGACGGGTAATTCTTGCTATTGTAGCTGCTGCTGGGTATACCTGCTATTGTAACTGCTAACAGGTACATCTGCTATTGTACCTGGTGACAGGTATACTTGCTGTTGTACCTGCTGATGGGTAATTCCTGCTATTGTACCTGCTGATGGGTATACCTGCTATTGTACCTGCTGATGGGTATACCTGCTATTGTACCTGCTGACGGGTAATTCCTGCTATTGTACCTGCTGATGGGTATACATGTTATTGTACCTGTTGATGGGTATACATGATATTGTACCAGCTGACAGGTAATTCCTGCTATTGTACCTGCTGACAGGTAATTCATGCTATTGAACCTGCTGATGGGTATACCTGCTATTGTACCTGTTGACAGGTATACATGCTATTGTACATGATGACAGGTAATTCCTGTTATTGTACCTACTGATGGGTATACCTGTTATTGTACCTGCAGATGGCTATACCTGCTATTGTACCTGCTGACAGGTAATTCCTGCTATTGTACCTGCTGATGGGTATATCTGCTTTTGTACCTGCTGACGGGTAATTCCTGCTGATGTACCTGCTGAAAGGTATACCTGCTATTGTACCTGCTGACATGTATACTTGCTGCTGTACCTGCTGACAGGTAATCCCTGTTATTGTACCTGCAGATGGGTATACCTGCTATTGTACCTGCTGATGGGTACATCTGCTATTGTACCTGCTGACGGGTATACATGCTATTATACCGGCTGATGGGTATACTTGCTATTATACCTGCTGATGAGTATACTTGCTATTGTACCTGCTGATGAGTATACATGCTTTTGTAAATGCTGATGGGTATACTTGCTGTTGTACCTGCTGACAGGTAATTCCTGCTATTGTACCTGCAGATGGGTATACCTGCTATTGTGCCTGCTGATGGGTATACCTACTATTGTACCTGCTGATGGGTACACCTGCTATTGTACCTGCTGGCTGGTATACCTGTTATTGTACATGCTGATGGGTATTCTTATTATTGTACCTGCTGACAGGTATACCTGCTATTGTACCTGCTGGTAGGTACACCTGCAATTGTACCTGCTGATGGGTATACCTGCTGTTGTACCTGCTGATGGGTATTCCTGTTATTGTACCTGCTGACAGTTATACTTGCTATTGTACCTGCAGATGGGTATACCTGTTATTGTACCTGCTGATAGTATACCTGCTATTGAACCTGCTGATGGGTATACCTGCTGTTGTACCTGCTGATAGGTATACCTGCTATTGTACCTGCAGATGGGTATACCTGCTATTGTACCTGCTATTGTACCTGCTAAAGGGGTATACCTGCTGTTGTACCTGCTGATGGGTATACCTGCTATTGTACCTGCTGATGGGTAATTCTGCAGTTGTACCTACTGAGGGATATACCTACTATTGTATCTGCTGATGGGTATACATACTATTGTACCTGCTGACAGGTATTCCTGCTCTTGTACCTTCTGACGGGTATACCTTCTATTGTACCTGCTGACAGGTAATTCCTGCTTTTGTACCTACTGACAGGTATACATGTTATTGTACCTGCTGACAGGTATACATGCTATTGTACCTGCTGACAGCTATACATGCTGTTGTACCTGCTTATAGGTATTCATGCTCTTGTACCTTCTGACGGGTATACCTGCTATTGTACCTGCTGACGGGTCTTCCTGCTCTTGTACCTTCTGACGGTTATACATGTTATTGTACCTGCTGACAGGTATACATGCTATTGTACCTGCTGACAGCTATACATGCTGTTGTACCTGCTTATGGGTATTCATGCTCATGTATCTGCTCCAAAATTCCTCCATTAACCTCAACCTGACCTCTACTTGGCCCTGAAGTTTTTTTTTTAAATATGCCAGGGGTGGAACTTAGTTAATTTTGCCTTTAGAATTATGGCATTTAAGATTTACAACACTAAATTATCAGTTTTTATCACATAGTGGGTTAATATGATAGCAGATACTATATTTATCGTGGAACTGGGCTGACTCTTTTCAGTCATGTTTGGAGACTGATTTGAATCTCTATCCAAATTAAATAAAACTTGAAGAGCCATGTTTTATGGGCGGCTAATGTCTACACAAGTTCGTAAATTGTCAGTATCAGAAAGCATTTTTAAGTAATTTCTACTAGCATCAAATATATAATTATTATGTTAATACTAACAAACAATTAATCTCTAATATTACGTCCCGTTTATTTGAGATAATTTTTTTCTGAAAGGTCACTACATGATAAAATATATTTCTTTTCAGACAGCTTGGCTTAAGTTTGCAGGAGTTTTTACTGAAAAGCCAATAAAAGATTCCAGTAATGTCTGACTGATACTCCACAACTTTCCCACAAAAATAGCTGCTGTCTTATCAATGTTTTACTGTAGCAAGATAGTTTCCAAGCCACAAAATATTATGAACAAATAATAAATATATTAGCAATCCAGCAGAACGTAAGACAATTATTCTTAAGGGATAAAGGGGCCCCAAGTTAGGGAGGTAACAGTACAGTTTTATAACAAAAAAATGACATTCTAACACCAAAATAAATACAAGGAGACCAAGCTCGGAAAGAAGACCATCATGGTCGGATGTATTAGTCACCACAACAACAATTAACCGACTAACCTTATTAATTAACAGGGATGGCTACAACTGAATCCCTAATCATCTCGAATGAGAAAGAGGTCAAGGCCCACAACGGAGAGTGCAGCAGAGCACCATACTCCACCAAAGACATTTTCAATAGGGGTTTGCAGGGAGATCTAATGACCTGCCTACCCGAGAAGAGCACTAAAGGCACCCACCTAAGGCAGCAGACCCTTCTCGTCAGCCTGGCCATCACTTCACTCGATTTCTTTGTCTAAGGTGAAAATGGGCCAAGACCTCCTGGTACTAGAGTGTAAGCAATATCTCCAAGGTTCCAGAGTCACTAGGCCGCAAAAAACACAGCACTCACCCATACTAACGGTCTACACATTAAAATGACATGAGACCCAAAAGTTATCTTTCATGATTCAGAAAGAGAATAGAATTTTAAACAATCTTTCAGTTTATTTCTATTATCAAATTCACTTAATTTTCTTTCACCTAGATTCCGAGTTTTGTGTTACAGTTTTAATGCTGAAAAATGGTGATTTCTACGTAAAAACAGTAACGCAGTCATTCTGAGTCTTGTTGGTATAGCTGTACCGCAAGCATTTTAGCCTGCAATGCAACGTCAATACTGCACTCAAAAAAATGACATTTTTGCGTTGGATTTCCATATCGCCGGTATTACAGGTTGTGCGGTGAGGCTAAAATGCTTGCGTTCCAGCCTATACCGACACGATCCGTTCCGCTATCTGAAAGCAGTAGTTATGAGTTTTGCACAACAAAAATGTTTCACAAAACTCACAACTAAAATGTTACAAAGTACACTAACACCAATAAACTACCTATTAACCCCAATTCCCCTGCCCTCTCGCATCACAAACACTATAATAAAGTTATTAACCCCTAATCTGCCACTCCCTACATCGCCGCCACTAATAAAAGTTATTAACCCCTATTCCGCCGCTCCCTGACATTGACATTGCCACCACTATAATAAAGTTATTAACCCCTGTTCCCCCCCACCCTTACCCTTTACTAAACTTTAAATAACTACCAATTAAATAAACTAAATTACACATAAAAAACCCTAACACTACTAAAAAAATAGAAAAGTGATGAACATGTTAAAGTGGAGAGTATTCAAATATTTAAACTGCCCAGGTCAGGCCTCATTAATTGGTTACACAAAAGGACAAACTCAGTAATGTGCGGGTGAGACTTGCAACGACTGGTTTAAAGGATACCTGTAATAAGTGGTCACACTAGCTCCATCATTCACACACGCTACCATAAGACCGGGTAATCAGTGTAAGGAGAGCCTGGGTAAAGTGCTGAGACATCCGCTGCTCGCTCCTTTATAGAAATATAGTTATCCAAGATCCAAAATTCACTCACCCACACCTATGGTGTACTTTGTAGGCCCACTCAATGTCGGCATTTCATGCATGGGAAATCTGGATACGAAGCCACAAAACAGCATAGAAACGCTTCGCCTTCAAACAACTGCTCGACTCCTCCTATGCACTCCCGATCACATGACCGATATAGGGCCAATCCACTTGGCTCAAGATTCTGACATCAGCAGCTGTGGGGCAACAGTAATCCGGATAGGCTGTGTATGCTGACAGGCAAGTTTGAGGCTAGATTAGCGAGAGCGGACCCCTGAAGACCGCTATAGTTGTAAGTAAAAGAAAGTCCAAAATGAGCCTCATAGTCGAAAAATAAAATCACGCTTTATTTCATCCAATAAAAGCTTTCAGGAACAGGAGAATGGATAAAAAATCCTGTCTGACCGGTTTCGGTCACACAAGGACCGTAATCATGTCTATGATTGTGACCGAAACCGGTCAGACAAGATTTTGGCCAAGGATTTTTATCCATTCTCCTGTTCCTGAAAGCTTTTATTGGATGAAATAAAGTGTAATTTTATTTTTCTACTACATAGTTGCCAACAGTCCCTGATTTCCAGGGACAGTCCCTGGATTTTGTTGTATGTCCCTAGATTTTTTTTGTCCCTGGAAATGTCCCTGAAAATCTCTATTGCACAACATTTGTTGTTTGTATATATATATATATATATATATATATATATATATATATATATATATATATATATATATATATATATATATATACATATATATATATATATATATATATATATATATATATATATATATATATATATATATATATATACATACATACTGTATGTATATACACACAAACATACATATATACAGATAGATAGATGATAAATAGATATAGTGTATTATTTAAAAATAATTCATTCCTAATGGAATATTGTTATTATTATTGAATGGGTTCACATATTATTTGTCTTTCTAATTTTGATGCTGTGTTGTAAAAATAACCATATGCCCAGAATGTGTTCCAGAGACTGGGTAGGTGTAAGAGCTTGATGCTGTAATCTGTATAATAAACTATGGATAAGTCTAAATTATACTATTACTTTCAAATGGGTGTGTTTTGATTGCAGAACTGAGTGGGCGGAGCAGTTGAACAGTAGGTCGTCAATACTCCAGTAATCCGCTTGCTTGCTCTGCTGCAAATTGTCCCTGGAGGTTTTTTTTAAATGTTGGCAACTATGCTACTATGAGGCTCGTTCTAAACTTTCTTTTACTTACTTCTAAAAACATTTGTCTAAAATTAAAAAAAAAATAAAAAATACTAAATTACAAAAAATAACAAACACTAAATTGGTAGTTATTTTAATTTTAGTATAATAGTTATGTTAGGTTAATTGTTAGTTTAAACTTTAAACGTTTAAAAAAAAAAAAAAATTTACAGGTAAGTTTTTATTTAGGATATTGTAATTTTAATTTATTTAAAGTTAGGGGTTGTTAGGTTTAGGGGTTAATAGTTTAATTTAGTTTTTTGCGACGTGGGTGGCTGGCGGTTTAAGAATTAATAGGTTTATTTAGTGGCGGTGATGTGGGAGGCCAGAGGTTTAGGGGTTAATAACTTTATTTAGTTGCGGCTATGTTGGGGAGCGATGGACTAGGGGTTATTATAGTGTCGGCGATGTTGTGGTGCGAGGCAATAGGGGTTAATAACTTTATTATAGTGGCGGCGATGTCAGGTGCGGCAGATTATGGGTTAATAACTTTATTTCAGTGTTGGCGATGTTGGGGGCAGCAGATTAGGGGTGTTTAGACTTGGGGCTTATGTCAGGGTGTTAGGTTTAAACGTAACTTTTTTTCCCCATGGACATCAATGGGGCTGTGTTACGGAGCTTTTCATTCCTCGCTTCAGGTGTTAGTTTTTTATCTAACACTCTCTCCCCATTGATGTCTATGGGGAAAGCGTGCATGAGCATGTATTCTCAGCCCTTGGATTTTGTGCGGTATGGAGCTTAACGCCAACATATCGCACGCACAAGGCTTTTCAGAAACTTGTAATGGCAGCGCTATGGAGAGTGAAATAACACAACTTTTGTTGTGTTCCTTTCGCACCCTCTATAGCGCAAAACTCGTAATCTAGGCGTTTGTTATTTGAGGAGCAACAACAAACTACTGAGAGATAGCTGAACATATTGTGTTAGAAAATCACAAGAGAAAAATGTATGTGACCACCAATCATAAGCTAGCACCTAACAAAAGACTCTTAAGAAAACAAAGCAAATTAGATAATACAAGTATATTGGAAAGTTGTTTAAAATTGCACACTGTGGGGCCGATTTATCTATGTCTATTTGACATTATACGCTGTAGTGTATCATGTCCGACAGACATCGCTGAATGCCGACAGCATACGCTGTCGGCATTTAACACTGCACAAGCAGTTCACCAGAACTACTTGTGCAATGCTGCCCCCTGCAGATTCACGAGCAATCGGCCGCTAGCAGGGGGTGTCAATCAGCCCGGTTGTATAGGTTCCGGCGAATTGCATACCACAGCGTTAGAGGCAGCGGAACAATTATGAAGCAGCGGTCTTAAGACCGCTGCTTCATAACTGCTGTTTCCGGTGGGCCTGAAGGCTCGCGCAGAAACAGGGACATCAAGCTCCATTCGGAGCTTGATAATTCCGCCCCTGTATAATGAAAGTTTATGAGTATATGAGTTTCTCTGAATTAAAACACATCATTCAGGCCAGAGTAAGAGGGTGTAATAACTTATCTGTGATCTGTAAATTTGGGGCCGATTTATCAAGCCCCGTATCGGCCCCAAAGCATCTGTTTCCGTGCAAGCCTTCAGGCTCTCAGGGAACAGGAGTTAAGAAGCAGCGGTCTTAAGGCTCGTCCACCACCTCTGAGGCAGCAGACAGCAATCAGCCCAATCAGATACAATCGGGTTGATTGACACCCCCTGCTAGCGTCATCTGCAGGGGGCGGCATTGCACAAGCATTTCTTATGCTGTCGGCATTAATCGATGTGAGGCGGACATGATCTGCTACAGCAAATCGTGTCCACTTGCATTTTGATCATTCGGCCCCTTTGTGTTATTTTTGTTCTTTCTAAAGGTTATTACAATGCACACCACAAAATGAGAAGATACAGTTTATATTCTACTCTTCCTAATGCTTAGCACCACTGAAAAATCTGTTTTTAACCTATTTTGCCTGAGGAATTGACCTCATTGACCTGGAAGCTTGTAATCTCAGACTACTTAGATAGACATTAAAAAGTTATAACCTTTACTTAACTTGTCTCCTGTTTATAAACAGCTAAAGCAGCAGATTTAGATATGTGTTTTATCACAGAAACCCTTTACAATGCTACTTTTTATTTTTTAATTGCGTTAATCAAGTGAAGCTTATTCTATACAGCATCTCAGTTGTACAAAATGGTGGTGATTTAACCAGGTCTCAATAGCTCCCCCCTCCTCTATGTGGCTTTGACACTGAAGTCAAAATAAACTTTTAATATTCAGAAAGAGCTTGCAGTTTTAAGACACTTTCCAATTTTCTTCCATTATCAAATTGTGCAGTCTTTTTACATACAAACTTTCTTCGAACAAGATTCTACTGGGTATATGTATACTAGTCTGTGATTGGCTGGTATCTGTCACATGATACATGGGGGATAAATGGGAGAACAAATAATTTTGTCAGAAAACTGCTTCTTTGAAATTCAGAATAGGTGTTGAATAATTGTCTTTTTATTATACACTTGTTAATTATGCAATTCTACTGCATTGAGTGGTCCTTTAAGGAACATAATAATGTAAAAAGAAAATGCTCTGTGTAACAGATTTTTATTATTGCATTATTGTTTGCATATAACTAAGTGTTAAACTCCTGCAAAGGGGTTAAACACAGTAAATTCTGCTCCAAAGCAGCAAGGCACTACTGTGAGCTAGCTAAATACATCTGGTCAGCAAAGAACAAAAGACATATGGGTGTAGCCACGAATAACCACCTAGCTCCCAGTGGCACGTTGCTGCTTTTAAGCCTATCTAGGTATGCCTTTCAACAAAGGAAACCAAAAGAACAAAGTACATTTGATAATTGAACTACATTGAAAAGACTGCCCTGCAGCATGTATATCATGACTGCCCTGCAGCAAGTATAACTTATAAGTGTCCAGGAAAACATGGCCGAGGTTGCAACCCTACCAAGATGGCTGCCCCTGTGTTGGTGTATAGAAAGTCCTGCTGCCATATTTGTACAGGAACACTTAACAAGAGCATATCCCCTGTCACTAGGGTTGCCACCTCAGCCATGTTTTCCTGGACACTTATGAGTTACACATGCTGCAGGGTGTGCAGGGAGGAACATGTATTGTGTTTCTGGACAGCACTATTCATATTCCTCCCTGCACACCCTGCAGCATGTGTAACTTATAAGTGTTCTGTATTTTAAGGGACAGGTGGCAACCCTACCTGTCACAGGCTCCAGTTTTATGGAATATGTCTGCCGATTATTAATTAGATGCCACAGCCTTTGCCCTGGGGCCCAATAAGGTCTTGTTACACCCCTGGGGCGCGATCCGATATAGATCACAGTTTGCGGCGCAAGCGAGGGAACCGGCGTCGCCCGCAGTTTCAGCTCGCAACTCGAGCTATCCCATATAAGTCGCCGTCAGATGCTAACGTGCCGTAAGTCTGACAAACCAGCGATGTCCAGAAATCTGCGCAAGTACAAATTTCTGGCGTCGCCAGTGACTTGCGCCACGTTAGAAACTGCCGGCGCCTATAAAACCTGACTAAAGTCTAAAACACCCGCACTGTCTAACACGCCTCCCTAACATAGCCCGCACTGTCTAACACGCCTCCCTAACATAGCCCGACACGTCTAACCCTCTATCCGCTATCCCCCCTCACTATCCTAACAATAAAAAAGCTATTAACCCCTAAACCGCCGCTCCCGTACCCCGCCGCAACCTAATAAAGTTATTAACCCCTAAACCGCCGCCCCCGTACCCCGCCGCCAGCTATATTATATCTATAACCCCCTAAAGTAAGCCCCTAACACCGCCGCCATCTATATTAAAATTATTAACCCCTAATGTAAGCCCCTTACACCGCCGCCATCTCTATTAAAATGATTAACCCCTAATTTAATCTACCTACCCCGCCGCCAGCTATATTATCTATATTAACCCTAAGTATATTATAGTTAATATAGGTATTACATTATATATATTAACTATATTAACCCTAATTATATTAGGGTTAATATAGTTAATATAGTTACTATAGTATTTATATTAACTATATTAACTCTATCTAACCCTAACACCCCTAACGAAATTTATATTAAATTAATCTAATTCATTTATAAACTAAAATATTCCTATTTAAATCTAAATACTTACCTATAAAATAAACCCTAAGATAGCTACAATATAATTAATAATTACATTGTAGCTATGTTAGGGTTAATATTTATTTTACAGGTAAATTGTTAATTATTTTAACTAGGTATAATAGATATTAAATAGTTATTAACTATTTAATATCTACCTAGTTAAAATAATTACCCAATTACCTGTAAAATAAATCCTAACCTAAGTTACAAATACACCTACACTATCAAACAATTTAATAAACTACAAACATCTATCTAAAAATACAATTAAATTAACTAAACTAAATTACAAAAAAAAAACAAACACTAAATTACAAAAAATAAAAAAAAGATTACAAGATTTTTAAGCTAATTACACCTATTCTAAGCCCCCTAATAAAATAATAAACCCCCAAAATAAAAAAAATTCCCTGCCCTATTCTAAATTAAACAAATTTCAAAGCTCTTTACCTTACCAGCCCTTAAAAGGGCCTTTTGTGGGGCATGCCCCAAAGAATTCAGCTCTTTTGCATACAAATACAATCCCCCCCCCCCCCATTACAACCCACCACCCACATACCCCTATTCTAAAACCACCCAAACCCCCCTTAAAAAAGCCTAACACTACCCCCCTGAAGATCTCCCTACCTTGTCTTCACCACACCGGGCCGAACTCCTGATCCGATCCGGGCGATGTCTTCCTCCAAGCGGCAAAGAAGAATTCTTCCTCCGGCGATGTCTTCCTCCAAGCGGCAAAGAAGAATTCTTCCTCCGGCGACGTCTTCCTCCAAGCGGCAGCAAAGTCTTCATTCTTCCGGCGGCATCTTCAATCTTCTTTCTTCGCTCCGCCGCCGCGGAGCATCCATCCCGGCCGACTGCTGTACTACGAATGAGGTACCTTTAAATGACGTCATCCAAGATGGCGTCCGCCGAATTCCGATTGGCTGATAGGATTCTATCAGCCAATCGGAATTAAGTTAGAAAAATCTGATTGGCTGATTGAATCAGCCAATCGGATTGAACTTGAATCTGATTGGCTGATTCAATCAGCCAATCAGATTTTTCTAACTTAATTCCGATTGGCTGATAGAATCCTATCAGCCAATCGGAATTCGGCGGACGCCATCTTGGATGACGTCATTTAAAGGTACCTCATTCGTAGTACAGCAGTCGGCTGGGATGGATGCTCCGCGGCGGCGGAGCGAAGAAAGAAGATTGAAGATGCCGCCGGAAGAATGAAGACTTTGCTGCCGCTTGGAGGAAGACGTCGCCGGAGGAAGAATTCTTCTTTGCCGCTTGGAGGAAGACATCGCCGGAGGAAGAATTCTTCTTTGCCGCTTGGAGGAAGACATCGCCCGGATCGGATCAGGAGTTCGGCCCGGTGTGGTGAAGACAAGGTAGGGAGATCTTCAGGGGGGTAGTGTTAGGCTTTTTTAAGGGGGGTTTGGGTGGTTTTAGAATAGGGGTATGTGGGTGGTGGGTGGTAATGGGGGGGGAGGGATTGTATTTGTATGCAAAAGAGCTGAATTCTTTGGGGCATGCCCCACAAAAGACCCTTTTAAGGGCTGGTAAGGTAAAGAGCTTTGAAATTTGTTTAATTTAGAATAGGGCAGGGAATTTTTTTTATTTTGGGGGTTTATTATTTTATTAGGGGGCTTAGAATAGGTGTAATTAGCTTAAAAATCTTGTAATCTTTTTTTTATTTTTTGTAATTTAGTGTTTGTTTTTTTTTGTAATTTAGTTTAGTTAATTTAATTGTATTTTTAGATAGATGTTTGTAGTTTATTAAATTTATTGATAGTGTAGGTGTATTTGTAACTTAGGTTAGGATTTATTTTACAGGTAATTGGGTAATTATTTTAACTAGGTAGATATTAAATAGTTAATAACTATTTAATATCTATTATACCTAGTTAAAATAATTAACAATTTACCTGTAAAATAAATATTAACCCTAACATAGCTACAATGTAATTATTAATTATATTGTAGCTATCTTAGGGTTTATTTTATAGGTAAGTATTTAGATTTAAATAGGAATATGTTAGTTTATAAATGAATTAGATTAATTTAATATAAATTTAGTTAGGGGTGTTAGGGTTAGATAGAGTTAATATAGTTAATATAAATACTATAGTAACTATATTAACTATATTAACCCTAATATAATTAGGGTTAATATAGTTAATATATATAATGTAATACCTATATTAACTATAATATACTTAGGGTTAATATAGATAATATAGCTGGCGGCGGGGTAGGTAGATTAAATTAGGGGTTAATCATTTTAATAGAGATGGCGGGGGTGTAAGGGGTCAGATTAGGGGATAGATAAGGTAGATGGCGGCGGTTTTAGGGGCTCACAGTAGGGGGTTAGTTTATGTAGATGGCGGCGGGGTCCGGGAGCGGCGGTTTAGGGGTTAATAACTTTATTAGGGATTTCGGGGGGGGGGGATCGCGGTTGACAGGTAGATAGACATTGCGCATGCGTTAGGTGTTAGGTTTATTTTAGCAGATCGCGGTTGATAGGGAGATAGACATTGCGCATGCGTTAGGTGTTAGGTTTATTTTAGCAGCCAGTTTAGGAAGTTACTGGTCTCCAATAGTCAGCGTAAGGCTTCTTACGGCTGCTTTTTGTGGCGAGGTGAAAATGGAGTAAGTTTTCTCCATTTTCGCCACGTAAGTCCTTACGCTGCATATTGGATACCAAACTGCGCGGGTTTGGTATACCTGCCTATAGCCCAAAAAACTACGGGCGACGGCAGAAATATACGCGCGTAACTTCTAGGTTACGCCGTATATGTGATACCAAACCCGCGCAAATATTGGCGTCGCCGGCTTTTGCGGGCGACGATTTTTATCGGATCGACCCCTTGGTTTAGGTACAGAAAGATTGCAGGCAACAGGACTGCTGGCAATACATGCCTAATACTGTCATACTATGTTCCTGCTGCCTTGTACATACATGATCTGTGTTACTGCTGACTTGTACCTGCATACTGTGTTACTGCTGGCCTGTACCTGCATACTGTGTTACTGCTGGCCTGTACCTGCATACTGTGTTACTGCTGGCCTGTACCTGCATACTGTGTTACTGCTGGCCTGTACCTGCATACTGTGTTACTGCTGGCCTGTACCTGCATACTGTGTTACTGCTGGCCTGTACCTGCATACCGTGTTACTGCTGGCCTGTACCTGCATACTGTGTTACTGCTGGCCTGTACCTGCATACTGTGTTACTCTGCTGGCATGTACCTGCATACTGTGTTACTGCTGGCCTGTACCTGCATACTGTGTTACTGTTGGCCTGTACCTGCATACTGTGTTACTGCTGGCCTGTACCTGCATACTGTGTTACTCTGCTGGCATGTACCTGCATACTGTGTTACTGCTGGCCTGTACCTGCATACTGTGTTATTGCTGGCCTGTACCTGCATACTGTGTTACTCTGCTGGCATGTACCTGCATACTGTGTTACTGCTGGCCTGTACCTGCATACTGTGTTACTGTTGGCCTGTACCTGCATACTGTGTTACTGCTGGCCTGTACCTGCATACTGTGTTACTCTGCTGGCCTGTACCTGCATACTGTGTTACTGCTGGCCTGTACCTGCATACTGTGTTACTCTGCTGGCATGTACCTGCATACTGTGTTACTGCTGGCTTGTACCTGCATACTGTGTTACTCTGCTGGCCTGTACCTGCATACTGTGTTACTGCTGGCCTGTACCTGCATACTGTGCTACTGTTGGCCTGTACCTGCATACTGTGTTACTGCTGGTCTGTACCTGCATACTGTGTTACTGTTGGCCTGTACCTGCATACTGTGTTACTGCTGGCCTGTACCTGCATACTGTGTTACTGCTGGCCTGTACCTGCATACTGTGTTACTGCTGGCCTGTACCTGCATACTGTGTTACTGCTGGCCTGTACCTGCATACTGTGTTACTGCTGGCCTGTACCTGCATATTGTGTTACTGTTGGCATGTACCTAGGGTTGCCACCTCAGCCATGTTTTCCTGGACACTTATGAGTTACACATGCTGCAGGGTGTGCTGGGATGTATTGTGTTTCTGGACAGCACTATTCATATTCCTCCCTGCACACCCTGCAGCATGTGTAACTTATAAGTGTTCTGTATTTTAAGGGACGGGTGGCAACCCTACATGTACCTGCATACTGTGTTACTGCTGGTCTGTACCTGCATACCGTGTTACTGTTGGCCTGTACTTGCATACTGTGATCCTGCTGGCCTGTACCTGCATACTGTGTTACTGTTGGCCTGTACCTGCATACTGTGTTACTGTTTGCCTGTATCTGCATACTGTGTTACTGCTGGCCTGTACCTGCATACTGTGATCCTGCTGGCCTGTACCTGCATACTGTGATCCCGCTGGCCTGTACCTGCATACTGTGTTACTGTTGGCCTGTACCTGCATACTGTGTTACTGTTGGCCTGTATCTGCATACTGTGTTACTGCTGGCCTGTACCTGCATACTGTGTTACGTGTTACTGCTGGCCTGTACCTGCATACTGTGTTACTGCTGGCCTGTACCTGCATACTGTATTACTGTTGGCCTGTATCTGCATACTGTGTTACTGCTGGCCTGTACCTGCATACTGTGATCCTGCTGACCTGCATACTGTATCCCTGCTGGCCTGTACCTGCATACTGTGTCCCTGCTGGCCTGTACCTGCATACTGTGATCCTGCTGACCTGCATACTGTGTTACTGCTAGCCTGTGGAAGCATACTGTGATCCTGCTGACCTGCATACTGTGAGCCTATTGTCCTGTACCTGCATACTGTGATCCTGCTGACCTGCATACTGTGACCCTGCTGGCCTGTACCTGCATACTGTGATCCTGCTGACCTGCATACTGTGTTACTGCTGGCTTGTACCTGCATACTGTGATCCTGCTGACCTGAATACAGTGATCCTGCTGGCCTGTACCTGCATACTGTGATCCAGCTGACATGCATACTGTGTCCCTGCTGGCCTGTATCTGCATACTGTGTCCCTGCTGGCCTGTATCTGCATACTGTGATCCTGCTGGCCTGTATCTGCATACTGTGATCCTGCTGGCCTGTATCTGCATACTGTGATCCTGCTGGCCTGTACCTGCATACTGTGATCTTGCTGACCTGTACCTGCATACTGTGATCTTGCTGACCTGCATACTGTGTTATTGCTGGCCTGTACCTGCATACTGTGATCCTGCTGACCTGAATACTGTGATCCTGTTGGCCTGTACCTGCATACTGTGATCTTGCTGACATACATACTGTGTTATTGCTGGCCTGTACCTGCATACTGTGATCCTGCTGACCTGCATACTGTGATCCTGCTGGCCTGTACCTGCATACTGTGATCCAGCTGACATGCATACTGTGTCCCTGCTGGCCTGTATCTGCATACTGTGTCCCTGCTGGCCTGTACCTGCATACTGTGATCTTGCTGACCTGTACCTGCATACTGTGATCTTGCTGACCTGCATACTGTGTTATTGCTGGCCTGTACCTGCATACTGTGATCCTGCTGACCTGAATACTGTGATCCTGTTGGCCTGTACCTGCATACTGTGATCTTGCTGACCTGAATACTGTGATCCTGCTGACATACATAATGTGTTATTGCTGGCCTGTACCTGCATACTGTGATCCTGCTGACCTGAATACTGTGATCCTGCTGACATACATACTGTGTTATTGCTGGCCTGTACCTGCATACTGTGATCCTGCTGACATACATACTGTGTTAATGCTGGCCTGTACCTGCATACTGTGATCCTGCTGACCTGCATACTGTGTCCCTGCTGGCCTGTACCTGCATACTGTGATCTTGCTGAACTGCATACTGTGTTATTGCTGGCCTGTACCTGTATACTGTGATCCTGCTGACCTGCATACTGAGATCCTTCTGACCTGTACCTGCATACTGTGTTACTGCTGGCCTGTACCTGCATACTGTGATCCAGCTGACATGCATACTGTGTCCCTGCTGGCCTGTATCTGCATACTGTGATCCTGCTGGCCTGTACCTGCATACTGTGATCTTGCTGACCTGCAACTGTGTTATTGCTGGCCTGTACCTGCATACTGTGATCTTGCTGACCTGCAAACTGTGTTATTGCTGGCCTGTACCTGCATACCGTGATCCTACTGACCTGCATACTGTGATCATGCTGACCTGTACCTGCATACTGTGTTACTGCTGGCCTGTACCTGCATACTGTGACCCTGCTGGCCTGTACCTGCATACTGTGATCCTGCTAGCCTGTACCTGCATACTGTGATCCTGCTGGCCTCTACCTGCATACTGTGTTACTGCTGACCTGTACCTGCATACTGTGATCCTGCTAGCCTGTACCTGCATACTGTGATCCTGCTGGCCTCTACCTGCATACTGTGTTACTGCTGACCTGTACCTGCATACTGTGATCCTGCTAGCCTGTACCTGCATACTGTGATCCTGCAAGCCAGTACCTGCATACAGTGTTACTGCTGACCTGTACTTGCATACTGTGATCCTTCTGGCCTGTACCTGCATACTGTGATCCTGCTAGCCTGTACCTGCATACTGTGATCCTGCTGGCCTGTACCTGCATACTGTGATCCTGCTAGCCTGTACCTGCATACTGTGATCCTGCTGGCCTGTACCTGCATACTGTGATCCTGCTGGCCTCTACCTGCATACTGTGTTACTGCTGACCTGTACCTGCATACTGTGATCCTGCTAGCCTGTACCAGCATACTGTGATCCTGCAAGCCAGTACCTGCATACAGTGTTACTGCTGACCTGTACTTGCATACTGTGATCCTTCGGGCCTGTACCTGCATACTGCGATCCTGCTGAAATGCATACTGTGCTCCGGCTGGCCTGTACCTGCATGCTGTGTTACTGCTGGCCTGTACCTGCATACGGTGCTCCTACTGACCTGTACCTGCATATTGTGTTTCTACTAGCCTGTACCTGCATACTGTGCTCCTGCTGACCTGTACCTGCATATTGTGTTTCTACTAGCCTGTACCTGCATACTGTGATCCTGCTGGCCTGTACCTGCATACTGTGATCCTGCTGGCCGGTACCTGCATACTGTGATCTTGCTGGCCTGTACCCACATACTGTAATCTTGCTGACCTGTACCTGCATACTGTGATCCTGCTGACCTGTACCTGCATACTGTGCTCTGGCTGGCCTGTACCTGCATACTGTGTTCCGGTTGGCCTGTACCTACATACTGTGTTCCAGGTGGCCTGTACCTGAATATTGTGTTCCGGCTGGCCTGTACCTGCATACTGTGTTCCGGCTGGCCTGTACCTGCATACTGTGTTCCGGCTGGCCTGTACCTGCATACTGTGTTCCGGCTGGCCTGTACCTGCATACTGTGTTCCGGCTGGCCTGTACCTGCATACTGTGTTACTGCTGGCCTGTACCTACATACTGTGCTCCTGCTGGCCGGTACCTGCATACTGTGTTACTGCTGACCTGTACCTACATACTGTGCTCCTGCTGGCCTGTACCTGCATACTGTGATCCTGCTGGCCTGTACCTGCATACTGTGAACCTGCTGGCCCTTACCTGCATACTGTGATCCTGCTGGTCTGTACCTGCATACTGTGCTCCTGCTGGACGGAACCTGCATACTGTGATCCTGCTGGCCTGTACCTGGATACTGTGTTACTGCTGGCCTGTACCTACATACTGTGCTCCTGCTGGCCTGTACCTACATACTGTGCTGCTGCTGGCCTTTACCTGCCAACTGTGTTTCTGCAGGCCTGAACCTGCATACTGTATTCCTTCTGGTCTGTACCTGCATATTGTGAAACTGCTGGCCTGTACCTGCATACTGTGTTCCTGCTGGCCTGTACCTGCATACTGTGAGTTTGCTGACCTGTACCTGCATACTGTGATCCTGCTGGCCTGTACCTGCATACTGTGTTTCTTCTCAACTGTACCTACGACTTGACTTAGAGGGTGGCTAATATTCTGGAATACAGTTAGAATACAGGAACGTGTGAGATGTACCCGGGCAGGGTATTAAATTCTGGCATAAAGCAGACATGCATGCAGGAGAAAGGCATTTATGCTGAGGCCTGATGTCTGGACACACAATGCATGGGATGCAGAGGACAAGCATCTGGTCTGAGGATATTTACAAAAAGAGCTGTTATTCAGGGGTTGTGACATCTTATGTGAGGTCTTATGCTTGACAAACAGCTGGCATACACCTTACCTTATGTGAGGTCTAACGCTTGACAAACAGCTCAGATACAGCTTATGTGAGGTCTGACGCTTGAGAAATAGCTAGCATACATCTTATTTGAGTTCTAAAGCTTGACAAACAGCTGGCATACATCTTATGTGAGGTCCAGCGCTTGACAAACAGCTGGCATACATCCTATGTGAGATCTGTGACGCTTGACAAACAGCTGACATACATCTTATGTGAGGTCTGACGCTTGACAAACAGCTGGCACACATCTTATGGGAGGTCTGATGCTTGACAAACAGCTGGCATACATCTTATGTAAGGTCTGATGCCTGACAAAAAGCTGGCATACATCTTATGTGAGGTCTGACGCTTGACAAACAACTGGCATACATCTTATGTGAGATCTGACACTTGACAAACAGCTGGCATACATCCTATGTGAGGTCTGACGCTTGACAAACAACTGGCATACATCTTATGTGAGATCTGACACTTGACAAAAAGCTGGCATACATCTTATGTGAGGTCTGACGCTTGACAAACAACTGGCATACATCTTATGTGAGATCTGACACTTGACAAACAGCTGATACACATCTTATTTGAGGTCTGACGCTTGACAAATAGATGGCATACATGTTATGTGAGGTCTGACGCTTGACAAATACTGTGATCCTGCTGACCTGTACCTGCATACTGTGCTCTGGCTGGCCTGTACCTGCATACTGTGTTCCGGCTGGCCTGTACCTACATACTGTGTTCCGGCTGGCCTGTACCTGCATACTGTGTTCCGGCTGGCCTGTACCTGCATACTGTGTTCCGGCTGGCCTGTACCTGCATACTGTGTTACTGCTGGCCTGTACCTACATTCTGTGCTCCTGCTGGCTGGTACCTGCATACTGTGTTACTGCTGGCCTGTACCTGCATACTGTGTTACTGCTGGCCTGTACCTACATACTGTGTTCCTGCTAGCCTGTAACTGCATGATGTGATCCTGCTGTCCGGTACCTGCATACTGTGATCTTGCTGGCCTTTACCTGCATACTGTGATCCTGCTGGCCTGTACTTGCATACTGTGATCCTGCTGGCCTGTACCTGCATACTGTGTTCCTGCTAGCTTGTAGCTGCATACTGTGATCCTGCTGGCCTGTACCTGCATACTGTGATCTTGCTGGCCTTTACCTGCATACTGTGATCCTGCTGACCTGTACCTGCATACTGTGACCCTGGTGGCTTGTACCTGCATACTGTGATCCTGCTGGCCTGTACCTGCATACTGTGATCCTGCTAGCCTGAATCGGCATACTGTGACCCTGCTGGCCTGTACCTGCATACTGTGATCCTGCCGGCCTGTACCTGCATACTGTGATCCTGCTGACCTGTACCTGCATACTGTGACCCTGGTGGCTTGTACCTGCATACTGTGATCCTGCTGGCCTGTACCTGCATACTGTGATCCTGCTAACCTGTACCTGCATACTGTGACCCTGGTGGCTTGTACCTGCATACTGTGATCCTGCTGGCCTGTACCTGCATACTCAACTGTACTTACGACTTGACTTAGAGGGTGGCTAATATTCTGGAATACAGTTAGAATACAGGAACGTGTGAGATGTACCCGGTCAGGGTATTAAATTCTGGCATAAAGCAGACATGCATGCAGGAGGTCTGACGCTTGAGAAATAGCTAACATACATCTTATGTGAGGTCTAAAGCTTGACAAACAGCTGGCATATATCTTATGTGAGGTTCAACGCTTGACAAACAGCTGGCACACATCCTATGTGAGGACTGACGCTTGACAAACAGCTGGCATACATCTTATGTGAGATCTGACGCTTGAGAAACAGCTGACATACATTTTATGTAAGGTCTGACGCTTGACAAACAGCTGACATACATCTTATGTGAGGTTTGACGCTTGACAAACAGCTGGCACACATCTTATGGGAGGTCTGACGCTTGACAAACAGCTGGCACACATCTTATGGGAGGTCTGACGCTTGACAAACAGCTGGCATACATCTTATGTAAGGTCTGATGCCTGACAAAAAGCTGGCATACATCTTATGTAAGGTCTGATGCTTGACAAACAACTGGCATACATCTTATGTGAGGTCTGAAGCTTGACAAACAGCTGATACACATCTTATTTGAGGTCTGACGCTTGACAAATAGATGGCATATAGGTTATGTGAGGTCTGACACTTGACAAATAAATGGCATACATCTTATGTAAGGTCTGACGCTTGACAAACAGCTGGCAAACATCTTATGTGAGGCCTGACGCTTGACAAACAGCTGGCATACATCATATGTGAGGTCTTACGCTTGACAAACAGCTGGAATACATCATATGTGAGGTCTGACGCTTGACAAACAGCTGGAATACATCCTATGTGAGGTCTGACGCTTGACAAACAGCTGGCATACATCTTATGTGAGGTCTGACACTTGACAAACAGCTGGAATACATCCTATGTGAGGCCTGACAACTTGACAAACAGACGAAATACACAGGTTGCAGGGGGTGGGTATCTGGTCTGGGATGTGATGTTTTGTTATAAAAGTGACATACATGGTTTGGTAGAGACATGTATCTGCCCGAGTGCTGATGTTTGGACATAAAACTGGCACACATGGTCTGCTGATGATAAGTATACAGTATAAGGGCTGACATTTATAAACTGTGCTAATATTTAGGGGTTGTGAAAAACACCTGTCATGAGGTATGATGCCTGGCCATACACACTGTAAAACTTGCATTTGTATAACTTTATAGTAAACAGATAACATGTTTATATTTTTAACAGGTCAGAAATGTCTTAACTGACAAAATTACCACCCAAAGAACAGTAGAAGAACAAAAAATAAAATGATGTTGTCTTCTGAGCCATTATTAAAAACACACTTATGCCAAGGTGCATGTAGAATCTAGTAAGGCCAAGCCCTCTGTTAGCATCTGATCTCACCCCAAATGAATGCAGCACTTATTCTCTAAAGCGTTCACATCCCTGAGACACAGAGCCATGTATTTATATGGATTGGAATAGCAAGGTGTGGGATTTTCCATTGTAACACAATATATTTCCCAGGTAATGGCAGGAACTATTTGTTTTACATACAAACTAATGTAGACAGTGAGCATTCCAGTGCCTAAATGGCATGCACTGGTCATTGTGAAATATGTTTTAACCCAGCATGCAATCTTCTGAAGTCGTCTTTGAGTATGTTACAGTGTTCACTCTTATTGCCATTATACTTGTAGACATAGTGCAACATGATTGTTTATTTCATTTTCATCAGTATTTTGTTTGCCGTTCATTAAAGGACAGAAAAGTAATCATAGCAAAAAAAAAAAAAAAAACAAGCCTGAGGTCTGTCGGCCATCTTAATATAATATTACGAAAGGTATCTTGTTTGCTCAATAATAAAACAAAAGGACACTAAAATAAAAAAATGTAAAACATAATTTTAATAGCAGAAGTAAAATACCTGCTGAATATCTCACACTACAGATTTACACATTGTCATCTTGCTACAGCTGCTCTTTACAGAGGCAGACTGTAACAACTTCTAAAAAGAACAAAAAAATGTTACAAAAGACCGTTCCTAATCCCTCATGCCCCTGGGTGACAATGGTGGTCAAAATAAGTGATTTGCTATACATGCACCAGTGCTTGACTTAACCCTGAAGTCTGTGAGCTACACATCTATAAAATATTAACTTAGCTATTTAAAGGAACAGTAAACATCTAGAGATGTGTATATGTTATGTGTAAAGTCAGAAATTCGGATAATCATAGGATAACCCGGGTAAACCTGACATTACCCAAGCGGTTGTGGGTAAAGCCCAATGTAATGTAATTCCCCCATCTACAATATGGGGCCTATTAAACAAAGGTCTGTCGGACAGTGCGGATCAGGTCCGCCAGACCTCACTGAATGCAGAGAGCAACACGCTCTCCGTATTCAGCATTGCACCAGCAGCTCTTGTGATCTTCTGGTGCAACGCCGCCCCCTGCAGATTTGCGGCCAATCGGCCGCCAGCAGGGAGGTGTCAATCAACCCGATCATACTCAATCGGGTTGAATTGCGGAGATGTTTGTCCGTCTGCTCAGAGCAGGCAGACAGGTTATGGAGTAACGGTCTTTAGACCGCTGCTTCATAACTGGTTGATAAATGGGCCCCTATATTTTTTGTCTCTACTTGGGTTGTTCAAGGAAGGCGCCCAGGCGGAGGCAAAAAAGATAGGGAAGATGTGTGAATTACAGTGCATCGTATATATGTTTGATGTGGTAGCTTGACTGTCCCTTTAACAACTACAAAGCATTCATGATATGTACATATGCGTTTTGTTTTGTTAGATACTAGGCTATGAAATATTTGGCAAATTGTTAATTAATACAGCTGGGATAAATTTAAGACTACAAAAAAAAAATCCAGATGTTTGTCTAATACTAAACTGTTTATTTCTAAAAATGGGCAGGTGCCAACTGCAGTCTGGCACAAGCTGGCATTTATATTTTCCCTTTTCTGCTTATAGTATTAGTGACTTATTTTTGTAAATTTGCAGTGCTCTCTAGTCCAGGGTTTTTCAACTTCAGTTCTAAGGGCACACTAACAGGCCAGATTTTCATGATATTTGAATAAGAGCATAGGTGAAATAAACAGCTGATCAGTAACCATGGTTACAAACCTGCTCTCTCTCATCAGCTCATTATTTCACTTGTGCTCTAGTTCAGATATGAAAATCTGGCCGTGAATGTGTCCTGAGGACCTGAGTTGAGTTAAAAAACACTGCTCCTGTTTAAAGCACATATTTAAACCTGGCACATACTAAATTCATTAAAAACAAACTAAATCCAGCCCTTCACAAACTGTGCAAGTCTGAAACAGGTTACTACACAAAACTCCAAATGTCACAGTAAAAAACAGGTCCAGCAGCACAAATATAGTGAAGTTTTTGGCATTTATCTCTTGCCATGCCCAGATTAATAGACACCTGGCACATCCTTTAGACCTAAAAGGTGCCAAGCACTACCAACCTATATTGAATTGACATTTGTTAGTTCAAACAGAAGTTCCCTGCAAGGACAACTGAAAATAAGCCACACTTCATTCATCAGAGCTTCTTAGCAACAAAAGAATACAACTAAAATTCTAACTGGGGAAAATAATTGGTGTACAAAGTTTACTTTCAGATTTTCCTTTAAAGAGATGGTAAAAAAAAATTGAGATTCTAATATAAAGTTAAAGGGACATTAAACACTAAATACATGCTAGATAGAATTATGCATTCAAATAAAAGATTAGTCCATGACTAACATGTAGATGCATTTTTTAAAGTTTCATTAGTTGTTTAAAAAGTGACAAAATAAGTGTAAAGTTGTAGTGTCTATAAAACACTGGGAGCTGCCATGTTGTAACTTGTGTTACCTTCTCTGCTGTGGCCAATTAGGGACAGTTATACATAGGTCATTAGAGTGTGCAGCCAATGGTTGTGCTGGATTTAACAGTGTTCTGCACTTCCATTTCTAACAGGAACTGAAAAGCTCACAATTTCAGAATGGAATTACAGGAAAAGGGGACAAAATAAAAGTATATTGCAGAATTGTTTTATTATATACAATTTATCATTTTATATTACCATCTCAAAGTGTTTAATGTCCCTTTAATGATTAATTATGTGTAGTAAAGCAGCTTTGCAATATACTTTTATTTTTATTTTGTGCACTTTGTTTCTCTAATTTAAAGGGACAGTAAACCTTAAAAATAATGTTATATAATTCTGCACATAGTGCAGAATTATATAACATTATATTAGCCAAACTTTGTAAATCATAATATTGCCTTTTTATTTTGTAAAAATACCGCTGTTTTACAGACCCGCTCTCTGTACTCTGCTGAGCGGGTCTGTTGTTTTTACTGAGTGCATCGGGCCAGCTGTATAGTCGCAGCCCGGCCCGACCGCGCCATTAGACACAGTGCAGCTCGCTCCCGCTGTCAGACAGAGCGGGAGCGAGAGTGAGGCCATATACATCAAGGTAAGGCTGGAGAATCGTATGGGTTGAAAGGATCACAAGACAAATGTTATTTCAACAGTGTCAATGAAATCCAACTAGCTATTTGTTCTTTGCATGACTGCCACCTAGTGGTTCATTACAGTTCCACTGGTAAAAGCAAACGTATAAATTTCTGAATAAAAGTAGTTAATTTCCGCAATTGCCAATAATGATTATTATGTGAAACTTTACTGTTGCCTTGCAACATATATATTCTACAGCATTTATGATTGGTTAATCTGAGACCTACACCGAACATCTTGATAAGCACAGATCATTGCTTCTTATTACTCAGCTGTACTAAAAGAGTTATTATTATTATCGGTTATTTGTAGAGTGCAACAGATTCCACAGCATTCTATAAAAGAACAAACCGAAAAAACCTCCACTTTATTCATTGAACTCTTGTTACAGGTATTTACAAGTGCATCTGCATGCAAAAAGTTAAGCAAGAGTCAAATACATATATTAAAGGGCCATGATACCCAAATGTTGAAACACTTGAAAGTGATGCAGCATAGCTGTAAAAAGCTGACTAGAAAATATCACCTGAACATCTCCATGTAAAAAAGAAAGATATTTTACTTCAAAAATTCCTCAGTAGCCACATCTCATTGTAAAGGATTTCTAAGCAGCAAATCAGTATGTCTGCCCCGGGACAGCTAAGGGAGTGAGCTTTCGTGCACACTCATCTTACTATGAAATCTCATGAGAGTAAGTGAAATCTCATAAGATCACAGTAAAAGAGTTCTCAGCACTGTTGATGCTGATTGGCTGCTGTTCATTTCTTAATTTTTTTTTTTTATTTATCTGCAGCTGGGCAGCAGCTAACGCATAACATTTTACACAGAACTTACTCTGGTGAGCTGAGAAAATTGTGAGGTAAAATATATTCATTTTTTACATAGAGATGCTCAGGTGATATTTTCCTGTCAGCTTTTACAGTTATACTGCATCAGTTTCAAGTGATTTAGCATATGAGTATTATGTCCCTTTAAATAATTATAATGAGAGTATGAAAGATCTGTATTGTAGTCCTGCATGCCAAAGGCCTAGGTTACAAATGACAAAAGACAAGAAAAAGGATGTTTCAGTGTGTGTGTGAATCACAACTAAACAAGGTATTTCTAAAATTACAAAACAAAATAAGACTATATTTTAGTATGTTCTATGCTAACCCTTGAAAACTTTTCTTATTGTGCTATAAATCTGACATATTATTTGTAGAAAATATTGATGTATGTTAGCGCCATCTAGTGGAATTATATTTATTGAAAGTTTACTATGTACCACAAAAACAGAAGTGATACTATATACACTACCATATATTATAATAAGATACTAAAATATTACAAAATGTGCATATTCCCCTTTTATGCAATACATCAGTAAGGTATTTAATTGTAAACCTTCCAACAGCCTACAGAATACATATTTAAGTTCACTATCAAAAATACATAATTTATTTGTGGCCAAACATTAATAATAGTCTTGCCAAAACACTGGTCTTCAAAATATTTGCCTTGTCATATCTATTTGCATGTTAAAAGAAGATAAATTACCTGCTTAAAAAAAACAAATCCTTTAAGAATATCAAAAAAGGACTAGCACATACCCTTATTATACCAAGATCTTCCTTTACTAATCACATCATACAGTAATCAGACTATTTAGTGAAATGCATAACTGTGACATAGTGTTATCCCCAAATAAACCAGCAAACATAAATGGTGCATACCCCAGCTGCACAATACCTAACATGGTATAGACATGTCTTGTATAACAACACTCACACATTCACTAAATAGGATATCCACCAAAGGTAGACCGTGTATGTCTGTAAAGGTATCTACATGACAACTGTCTAACCTAGAATAGGCCTAGCTTAAAATGTGCTTAACCCAAAGGGTCTACTTAACGCCTCGAAAGTAAAACATGATAACACAATAAGTTATTAACTTCACGTGCTAAAATATGCCTCTTTACACTCAACAGCTCTGCCTGACATATTCATAGAGAGCAGCTGCACTCTAGCATTATTTTCCATTTGAAATAAAGCTAAATAATGAGATTAAGCACAATTACTAACAGACCCACACAACCCTTTGTATTTAGGTACTAAACAAGCATTAGTGAGAAGCAAGGCCTTGTCCCAATGGAGATATTGAAGAAAAAATAAGGCCATACTACACACCATGTCACAACAGAAATAAATATATTTGTTTCTAAATAAAAAAGCTCTGAAAGGAAAAAATACCAAATACATCAAACAATAACAAAATCTCATCAGGTGTCCTTGTGTGTGCATGAGTAAGGGCTATGCTAAGGGTCACCAGAAGGGGGGGGCAATAATCCATCATGGAATTTAGCTCCTTATATTTAAATATAAGCACCCATTTTACTTACTGTTCTGGTGCCAATGAGCCCTATTTTTAAAATGATCATGCATCAGAGCTCATGCGGATAACAATAGGTCTCCTGCTGCATATGTTGTTTCTGATATTATTATGTTTAGGACTTTTTTTCCCTCCCCTACAGGTACAATTTCTGTGGACAACTATGAGCTAAGACTTAATTGTGTGCGTGTGAGTAAATTGCGCATACATAGGGGCTTTGCAGCACATTATGGTTTCCACTTCTCTTGGGAAGAAATGCAAGCCATACTAATTAGCATAAATCTGTATACAACATAATATAGCATAAAGAATACAGATGTCAATAGAAAAGAGTATATATTAGAATACATTTATCTAAATATATCATTACAGTCTACCACCACTACAACCTTGATAAAAAGGTACTAAACCCAAATGTTTTCCTTCATGATTGAGATAGAGCGTGCAATTTTCGGCAAGTTTCAAATTTACTCCTATTATGATTTTTTCTTCGTTCTCTTGGTATCTTTATTTGAAAAGTAGGAATCTAAGCTTAGAAGCTGACCAATTTTTGGTTCAGGGCCTGGGTAGTGCTTGCTAATTTGTGGCTAAATGTAGCCCCCAATCAGCAAGGGGTACCCATGATGCTAAAAAAAAAAAAAAAAAAGCTCACATCCCTGCTTTTTTCAAATAAAGATAGCAAGAGAACAAAGAAAATTTGATAATAGGAGTAAAATAGAAAGTTGCTTAAAATTGCATGCTCTATCTGAATCATGAAAGAAAATAATTGGGTTAAGTATCCCTTTAAGAGTACTTATTTTTCCCTTTAGCTTGTGGCTTACACATTCTTCATATTGCTATAACATCTGCATTAGATGAGCAGCAAAGAATACACTAAAAGTGCTGACTATAATTAAGCTTCCTTGAAACAGTAACATAGCACATCATTTCAATATGTTAAGGCTGCATAATGAATAATACAATCACAATAATGTTTTCATATGAGAGGTCTTACCTGAAAGTGCAAAATGATGGTCCATATTAAACCCAAAGTCAACTTGGGATTCCCATCTGTTATGTCATCATTTCTTATATTGACAAGTTTCACCTGTAACACATTATATGAAAAATTAGTCAAGTATTTAAATATATATATATTGACAAAGTAGAATACACCTACAGCTAGTGTGGGTGTAAGCTAATCAAAGGAGGACGCAATACCTTAATAATATATAATGTGAAATATAAGTATAAGAGTGTACCTGATAGACAATTCAAGTGTATATACACGCATATACGTATGATTAATAGTAAAATAAATGTATATATATATAGAAAATAGAATGGATGTCAAACAAATGTATATACACACAGATTCACGATTCCATAGAATAAGGTAGGGAATACCGGCTGCTATATGTATAACTCCCAGAAGGACGGGATATCTTTTCCCAGAATATCCCTAAAATAGTTAAATGAAAAAAAGAATACTGGGGTATACTATTGTGCCAGGTATTAACCTAAATATAATAACTATAGGTATATTTTTCAACAGTTTCAGGAACTATAATATGCTTGAATGAGTGAAACCAAATGGGATCTGGAAGTATCCCAGATTAAAAGTCCATATGAAATAATAGATTGATTGAAATATGCACAGTTTCTATGTTGGTGACAGTAAAGATGATATATTTCCCCCGCAGTGCTCCCTTATTGTATTCCACTTACAGGATACTACCTCAATCTGATGCGGTAAGAGATCTGGGATACTTCCAGATCCCATTTGGTTTCACTCATTCACGCATATTATAGTTCCTGAAACTGTTGAAAAATATACCTATAGTTATTATATTTAGGGTAATACCTGGAGCAATAGTATACCATAGTATTTTTTGTTTTACATATATATATATTCACCTTTTTCCAACTTACATATATATATATATATATATTTTACATATGAATGTCTCCTTTTAACAATAGATAGTGGTTAATCAGCAGCATATAGAAATTAGGCAGGGAATAGGTTAACACAGCACTTCAGCTTGAACATTGAAAATGTGTAATTATGTTTTAACCAATCACAAACAACATTGTCTTTTAAATGATTAGCACTGATGCACTCAATCAAGCTATGATTACGGCACCCAGCCGAAACATGTCAGCTTGAGTACACAGTGCTCTATGTTCTCTTGCTGTATAGTACCCCTCCAGGGACTTTTTAATGGAAATATAATAAAGACGTTTTAAATTACCTATTCTGACCTGAGGATCGAATCTTTTCTTCACTATTTGTATATATATATATACATATGTGTGTGTGTGGGGGGGGGTATATGTGTGTGCGTTTGACATAAATAGACGAAGTACATTAATTAATACTATATACATCCTACTATAAACTGCCTGCAACACTCTGCATAAAATTACAGGTATTATAGTTTGCTCTTTATTTTTATCAGATTTATTTTAGGTATATACAAATTTTAGCTTTCTTTTTCCCGATCTTCTGGAATTTAATTGTCTTTCCCCAGCCCACCAACAATTGTTTAAAATGGCACTGAACTAAAACAAAAATATATAATTAATTAATTATAACAAATAATGATTAATTTATGCAAATTGCTGTGTGCGCCATTGGTAATATGTAGCATAGAAAATTGCATTAAGTCCACAAACATCCAGCAGATTAGATCGTTATCTCCATTCTTGCAGCATATAGCACAGGTGGGGTCAGGGCCGCCACTAGAAATTTTGGGGCCCCTGACTCAACCATTGATCAGGCCCCCCCCCCCTCCTTTGACATGTGCAATTTTTGACCAAGTGACTAAAACGTATATACACTTTATTCTTGTCTATTTAAACTTGGAAATGTTGTAAAGGTAGTAACATACACACACACAGACACACTCATACACTGAAACACACACACACTCACACATAAGGATTCACATATAGACACTCTAGCAGACATGCAAAGAAACACCCTCAGACACAGAAACCCAAACAGACACTTAGCACTTGTTTACATTGACCTGACAAGTAATGAGGTAAACTACAGTTTTGTAAAAAAAGGAGATTTAGAAAACAAAATATGGAGTTCTGATGATCTTTTTTAAAGGAAGATGACAACTAAATGATGACAACAGCATGCAGTGGCTGAAAGGAAGGGCCCTGAACTGCCTAAACAATAATTTAAAGGTTAAATTGTGGATTGGTTACTTCCGGAAAGGTCTTGTTAGTCTCAAAGTCTGTAGAAAGATGTGAATAATTAGTAGTAAGGTCAAAATGTCCTAAAAAGGAACAGACAATGGACACACACACACACACAAACTCAAACTTGCACATACACCCAAGGAAACACCAACAGAGACAGCCTCAGAAAACACACAAAGACATATACAAACATACACACACAGAGACACCCACAGAAAACACACAAAGACATACACACACACACACACACACACAGAGACAACCACATGAAAAACACAGAAAGACATACATACACACACCTTCACTGAGACATCCACAGAAAACACACAAAGACATACACACACAGAGAGACAACCACATAAAAAACACAGAAAGACATACATACACACACTCTCACTGACACATCCACAGAAAACACACAAAGACATACACACACCCTCACAGAGACACCCACATAAAACACACACCCTCACAGAGACATCCACAGAAAACACAGACATACATACATACATACATACACACACACACACACACCCTCACAGAGACATCCACAGAAAGCACAGACATACACACCCACCCTCACAGAGGCATCCAGAAAAAATGCACAAAGACAAACATACACACACCCTCACAGAGACACCCACAGAAAAAGCTCAAAGACATATGCACACACCCTCACAGACATCCACAGAAAATGCACAAAGACATACACACCCACCCTCACAGAGAGACCCACAGATAAAAAAATACATACACACTCATAGAGACACAAACCAAAGCACAAAGACATAAACACAGACACCCACAGAAACACTCACAGGAGGAAACATTTATGCACCTTGCATCCCCTAAATCAACAGTGTGTGACATGCATGATAAAAAAATTTTTAGAAATTAAGAGATCACTTTTTAAAGAATCATATTTGTAAATGTGCAAACAAAAATAATTCTGTGAATTCAAAATTGTACATTAATGAGCTGGGTAGATGGCTAGATGAAGAAAAGTACCTTTAAAACGTTGACATATGTTTGTTTGTTTTTTTCCCCATTTTCCCCAACCTAGAGCACCACTTCAAATATAGTGTACAAATTTTCCCATTTGTCAGCTGTACTTATGGATTTTGAAAATGCTGTACTCTATATGGTCTTGGTGGGACCATAAGCTGTGGTACTCATACCATTAGATCTGGTTAAATGCAGGATTTAGGCTTGTTGGTATGTATTTCAAAATTAAGTCAGCTGTAGTGTAAACTGAACAGTTTTAAGTTAACCTGTCTCATTTCAAACACTGAGCAATCTTAGTCTGAGAGTATAAAATTTTATGCAGATGTAAAAATCTTAGATAAAATGCCTCCTTGCATCTGGAAAGTTCATGCATAAAGGGGCAGTAAACTGGAATGTAATATATATATATATATATATATATATATATATATTATATAAAATGCAAATCTGCCAAAAGGGCATCTACCATTTGTGTATTGAGGAGGAAACATTTCTGCATGGTTTTAAATATAGAATTTCTACAGCATTGTCAAATAATCATAAATACACTGCTGCTAAAAAAATGTGTTTTTATGGACCCCTAGCCCAACCAAACAACTACTACCACACTGAAGTTACAATCCAAAATTGCACAAAGAAATAAAAAACATTTGCTAAATAAGTCCTACCTCCTCTGCAAATGAAAGTGATCTGCCATCTGACTCAGGCACACACTGTACAAAGTGCCAAGTCTGTCTCACACTGTGCATAGTGGTTTAGTGCACACTAAGAAATCCTCTCAAATGCTAATACTTTACTCTATGTAATAACATTTCCCATGCTCAATTAGCACTCTGCTGTAGTACCCACTGGTGGCTGCCCAAATTAAAAAAAAAAAAAAAAAAAAAAAGATTTTTTTTTTTTTTAGTTCTTGCCTCATGGGGCCCCCCTGGCTCATTGGGCCCCTGACAGGAGTCACCCCTGTCACCCCCTGATGGCGGCCCTGGGTGGGGTGAAGCCAATAATGATGGCGTTTTGATTTGTCATCATCAGTTTAATAAGACAGGTTTTGTACCAATGCTGACACAAACATTTGCAGTAAGAAAGTATTCTTGTCACTTTAAAAAGTTACAGGATAACAAATCACAAACGTTTGTGCACACAAAACTTCCTGCCCTGTCCAACCAATCAGATTGTGACAATATACAGTATTTCTTTTTATTAACTTCTAAACCCTCACTTTCTTCTTGTCTATTAGTTATAGGATCTTACAGCAGTTGTATGCAGTTTAACCATGACACATAGTTATTATTGTCATCCTGGTTGGAGCCACTTTTGAAATTGATCCTGGCCCCCTCCCTCCACCTGAGGCTCTTACAAAGAAGCTGATCAGTTCAGCATCACTGAGGGAATACAGGGATGCTGGTGACAACACCAAGCCCAGGAAACCCAAAAGTGCTGTGTTGCTTTACAGAGTAGAAGGGAGCTATGTGGGGTGTGAGTATACAACCTCCAAAACCCACTATTTCAAATGCAATTGCCTATTCTTTCAAACTGCTTGTGATTTAGGGGTAAAAAAAAATACACATTTGCAGGCTGGGGGTCTTCAGGCACTTATAACAGGTAATGAAAATGGCCTGGAGATCCCTCAGACTACTTGTTTAAAAGCCAAAAAGTTGCTCTTTAAAATTAAACTCCTTCATAGGTTGGAATAACCAGGTGATCACAGTAGTGTATACTGTATGTGTCAGACATGTTTGGAAGATGTAATTTTCTGTGTCTTTCGTAATTCCCCCCCCCCTTTTTTTCCTTTGCATTTTATCAACTTGTTATCTGTTATTTTTTTGTCTCTTTCCAATGGATATCTCATTCTATTTGCACTACATATGATTAAAAAAATTTACAATATCAATCTTAGACAATTTTTTGATTGTTATACATTTTGATATCTTGAATCGGACTACCTCTCAGTGTATACAATATATCAATGTATCCAATTCTCTTCTCAACTTTCTTTGTATTGTATTGGAGAACTAAGCTAATAAACTATATATATACTTAGTTATGGTGAAGCAGTCCATTCATCAGGAGTCAAGAACTTTATCAACAGTAAGACTCACAGATCCTTCTATACCTCTAATACTTATTTTATAGTGGTATTAGGTTCATATTTCCAATATTTCAATTCATATAACAATTGTGACCAAAGTTTCGTCCCTATCCTGGGCCTTTTTCGAGGTACAGAATACAAATACTGGCAAACTTAAATAATCTCTAATTCTAATTTTCACACCAGGCCCCTATTGCTGACGTCATCTCTCTCTCCCTTTCCCCATAGCCAGTACTTTGCTGCCTCCTAGTGGACATTCTTAATTATAGCATTCTTTGCTTAAATTTACTTCTTTTTATCCGGTTTACTGAAAAAAGGAAGATATACAATATTATCAGCCTTTGGCTATTCTTGTATTGATACAAAAAAATGACTAAATTACCTCAACATCATAAATGAGCTATATTCACTAATAATACTATAGTTTAGAGGATGCATGCTAAGGATAAATATGTATGAAGCCCCCTAGGTTGCACTGTATCTAATTCTGATATCCAGACAGCTTCTCTTTGCAATAATCTATTCCTGTCAACCCCTCCCCAGGATGTTTAGGGATGTGATCAATTGGGCAACACCTCAAAAAAAATTCCAAAAAATGTTTTGCTACTGGTTGTTCTGCTTTGCCCGTTTCTAAGGCTAAATGGATACTTGATATATGGACTGCCATCCTTCCGTTTAACGTGCATTCCATCTTACCAATATAGGAATACCCACATGAGCATTTGGTAAGATATACAATGAATTGTGAATCTTAATGTGTTGTGTATCTTATCAAATGCTCATATCGGTATTCCTATATTGGTAAGATGGAATGCATGTTAAAGGGAAGGATGGCAGTTCATAGATCAAGTATCTGTTTAGCCTTAGAAATGGGCAAAGCAGAACAACGAGCAGCAAAACATTTTTTGGAATTTAGACACTTAATGTCCAGCCTAAGGTGTTGCCCAGTTGAACACATCCCGAAATATCCTAGGAGGGGGCAACAAGAAAATATTGTTATTGCAAAAAGAAGCTAGATGGATAGCAATAAACTATTGTAATATTAGTAAATATAGTTCATTAATTATGTTGAGGTCATTTAGTTATTTTTTTTGTATCAACACAGGGATAGCCAAAGGTTGATAGTATTGTACCTTTTATCAGTAAACCGTATAAAAAGAAGTAAATTGAAGCAAAGAATGCTATGGTTAAGAATGTCCACTAGTAAGCAGCAAAGTACTGGCTATAAGGAAAGGGAGAGAGAGGATGTCAGCAATAGGACTTCGGTGCAAAGATTTTAATTAGAGGGTTTTTAAGTTTGTATGCATTTGTCAGGGTATTGCTGTGTGACATTAGATAATATATAAAATCTATATACATATATAAATGATAAGACAAAATAATTAATTTATATATGAAGCTGTATTTTTTATCAGGTATTACTATAAGATTACAGTTTTGTATATCAGCAGCTGAAACAGAACCCTTTGCTGGTTAGCATACATTCCAGTTGCCAGTTGAATACACATGGGTTATCTGAAAAACAAAATCAGAGAGACATTTGTCTCAATGAAATGAGATCACTTCAAAGAACCTTTGATCACTGCCTGGAGGTGTGTAATTCCTATCAGATCACCAGAACCCCTGCCATCACAGAAAGACCGGAAGTGTACAATTTGAGATGCGTTTCCAGGATGACCAACAATTTAAATATCTATCATCTGGGTGTAAATTGTCCCATGCTAAGTTACAATACACAAACTTCCCAGATGGCTGGTAGTTTAAATCTTAATAGCAGAAGAAGTGAGAAATTCATCTATATGAATTGTATAATTTTTAATTGTTTAATTTATACTCAGATTGTTTAAATAATAAACTATTTATAAATACATGGGTCTGAGAGAAATGCCTAACAGTACTATATTAGATAGTGCCCGCTATATTGAGTAAGTAACTGTATGGTGAATTTAAAATGTTTCTCATTTCAAAATTAATAACACATTCTTTTGTTTTTTCAGACATCTGATGTACAAATTAGGTTCCAAATATGACTAGTAGATACTGGTATATGAATGCCTATAAGATGTGTGCCCTGAATTATATCATATGTTTTTAAAGCAAGAGATATACTGAATATGGGATATATTTATATTAAAATGGAATGAGAATCCAATAAATATATTTGTATAATTAATTACCACAGAATTATAATTAAATGCAGATAATATACTAGATACGGGATATACTGTATTTATGTTAAAATGGTATAATAATCAAATGTAAATATAGCTGTATGATTAATCCCATCAGAATGCTACTTACAAATTATATATAGGATATAATCCAGCCGGAAGTATATATATTTTATATATATATATATATATATATATATATATATATATATATATATATATATATATATATATATATATATATATATATATATATATATATAGGTATATCATAAGTGGAATATACTCATGTTTGGTTTTGAATGATACATATTCAGTAGTATTAAATAGTCCCATGTATATTAAATGTATTGTTTAGTGATACTAGAAAACATAAGTGTATTTAATGAACACTTTAATATGTATCAAACTGTAGCGGTATTTGATAATGAAACTGTTATGCTATGTCTGCTGCCCCTGATGGACTAAAACTGGTATTACAGTCAAAAGGGTTGACTGTTAAAAGACTGTTAAAAGACATGCATTACCAAAGGGCCAATGAGGGACAATGAGGGACAAGCTTCGATAAGGGTGTACCCAGATTTCACCAATGATTAGAAAAGAGGTGGGTTTTATCACAGATATAAAAAAACCTTGCACAGGAAGTAAAGGGGGCTTTTTGCTTGGGTTTTTTTGCTGCTTAACTTGGATTATTGACAAACTGCTGCCTTGGAAATACACAGAGTTTAGTAAAACAAAATTGTGACTAACATACTTCCAGGCGTGTGCATCCCCTTTTATATGATGGTGAAAATAGAATATTGGAAAAGCTGAAACTCTCAAATTTGGTTATTTGGTAATGTATGGTGATTTTTTATAATTTAATATTTTAAATCAAAGGTGTCCTATAGTTATAGTTAAATTGTAGCTGTGATTTAAAAGGGTATTTTGTATTTATAAATTAACACTGCATAGACTAAGGTAGCTTAGGTAAGAATAATCATATTCAAAGTTAAGTAATTTGTCCATAGCAGAAAAGAGAGATTTTGTATTTTATGATAAGGAAATTGATTTGGAGTTTCTGTAAAATAATAAGAAGTATTTCATGCTAGATTAACTCGCATATGTTGAATTGGCAGTATTGTGTAACAATCTCTAGTGGTTTAATTTAAGTTATATAGAACCATTTGTGGGCTAAATAGTTTAATTATATTTTTCTGAAAATTCCATAAATTTATTAGGACTTGGTTATATTGTTAACTAAGCATTGTCAAGTTATTAGTCCATATTATGGTATTGGATCAAGTGTTGCTGGCAAATTACAAATTGTCTTGTAAGTTTAATGGTAAGGTGTCATTTTAATAAGCGATTCATTTTGAGTAAGGTTAATTTATAAAAATATTTATTTTATAGCTTGCTTGGTATAGAAAATTGTAACAGCATAGACATATATAATTGATTCATAATCTATTTTCTACATAAATATATTCATTGTGTTTTAATAAGGATTAATTGATCAGAACTTTGGAAATATGATGCTTTTCAGCCAAAAGGAAAGAGAGGTAGCAGTTGCTTTCTGACCTCTCCTCTTACCAGAATAGATAACAAACAAGGAGGATGTTTGTCTGAAATCCTTGGTTGCTTGTGAATTTTAAAGCACAAACCACATCAAGATTGTGCAACAGACGTTTCTTCTTCGAAGAAGGATTAGGACACAGAGAAGGAACAACTATTTCCTGGTTAATATTCTTGTTAGAAACAACTTTAGGAAGAAAACCAGGCTTGGTACGCAAAACTACCTTATCTGCGTGGAACACCAGGTAAGGTGAATCACACTGTAAGGCAGATAATTCTGAAACTCTTCGAGCAGAAGATATAGCTACCAAAAACAAAACTTTCCAAGATAATAACTTAATATCTATGGAATGCAAAGGTTCAAACGGAACCCCTTGAAGAACTGAAAGAACTAGATTTAGACTCCATGGCGGAGCCACAGGTTTATAGACAGGCTTGATTCTGACTAAAGCCTGAGCAAACGCTTGAACGTCTGGTACCTCTGCCAGACGCTTGTGTAAAAGGATAGACAGAGCAGATATCTGTCCCTTTAAGGAACTAGCTGATAATCCTTTCTCCAATCCTTCTTGGAGGAAGGACAATATCCTGGGAATCCTAATCTTACTCCATGAGTAACCCTTGGATTCACACCAGCCCAGATATTTCCGCCATATCTTATGGTAGATTTTCCTGGTGACAGGCTTTCTAGCCTGAATCAGAGTATCTATAACTGACTCAGAGAAACCACGCTTTGATAGAATTAAGCGTTCAATCTCCAAACAGTCAGACGTAGAGAAACTAGGTTTGGATGCTTGAATGGACCTTGTATTAGAAGATCCTGCCTCATTGGCAGTGTCCATGGTGGGACAGATGACATGTCCACTAGGTCTGCATACCAAGTCCTGCGTGGCCACGCAGGTGCTATCAGAATCACCGAAGCCTTCTCCTGCTTGATTCTGGCGACCAGACGAGGGAGAAGGGGAAACGGTGGAAAAACATAAGCTAGATTGAAGGACCAAGGCGCTGCTAGAGCATCTATCAATACCGCCTTGGGGTCCCGGGACCTGGACCCGTAGAGAGGAAGTTTGATGTTCTGACGGGACGCAATCAGATCCAACTCTGGAGTGCACCATAGCTGAGTCAGCTGGGCAAACACCTCCGGGTGGAGTTCCCACTCCCCCGGGTGAAAAGTCTGGCGACTTAGGAAATCCGCCTCCCAGTTGTCTACTCCTGGGATGTAAATTGCTGAGAGCTGGCAGGAGTGATCCTCCGCCCACCTTATTATTTTGGTTACTTCCGTCATCGCTAGGGAACTCTTTGTTCCCCCCTGATGATTGACGTAGGCAAAAGTTGTGATGTTGTCCGACTGAAATCTGATGAATTTGGCCGCAGCTAGTTGAGGCCATGCCTGAAGAGCGTTGAATATCGCCCTCAGTTCCAGAATGTTTATCGGGAGAAGCTTTTCTTCCCGAGACCATAAGCCCTGAGCTTTCAGGGAGTCCCAGACCGCACCCCAGCCTAACAGACTGGCGTCGGTCGTTACAATGATCCACTCTGGTCTGCGGAAACATATTCCCTGAGACAGGTGATCCTGAGACAACCACCAGAGAAGAGAATCTCTGGTCTCCTGGTCCAACTGAATTTGAGGAGACAAATCTGCATAATCCCCATTCCACTGTTTGAGCATGCATAGTTGCAGTGGTCTGAGGTGTATCCGAGCAAATGGGACTATGTCCATTGCCGCTACCATTAATCCGATTGTCTCCATGCACTGAGCCACAGATGGCCGGGGAATGGAATGAAGAACTCGGCAAGTAGTTAAGAGTTTTAATTTTCTGACCTCCGTCAGAAATATTTTCATTTCTACCGAGTCTATTAGAGTCCCTAGGAAGGGAACCCTTGTGAGAGGGGTAAGAGAACTCTTTTTGATGTTCACCTTCCACCCGTGAGACCTTAGAAAGGCCAATACAATCTCCGTGTGAGACTTGGTTGTTTGGAAAGACGGCGCCTGAATTAAGATGTCGTCTAGATAAGGCGCTACTGCTATGCCCCGCGGCCTTAGAACCGCCAGGAGGGACCCTAGCACCTTTGTGAAAATTCTGGGAGCAGTGGCTAATCCAAAAGGAAGAGCCACAAACTGGTAATGCTTGTCCAGAAAAGCGAACCTGAGAAACTGGTGATGATCTTTGTGGATAGGAATGTGTAGGTATGCATCCTTTAGATCCACGGTAGTCATATATTGACCTTCCTGGATCATTGGTAAGATTGTCCGAATGGTCTCCATTTTGAATGATGGGACTCTTAGGAATCTGTTTAGAATTTTTAGATCCAGGATGGGTCTGAAAGTTCCCTCTTTTTGGGAATCACAAACAGGTTTGAGTAAAAACCCAACCCTTGTTCTGCCATTGGAACTGGGTGTATCACTCCCATGGTATGTAGATCTTCTATGCAGCGTAAAAACGCCTCTTTCTTTGTCTGATCTGTAGACAGACGAGAAATGTGGAACCTCCCCCTTGGAGGAGAACCCTTGAATTCTAGAAGATATCCCTGGGATACAATATCTAACGCCCAAGGATCGTGTACATCTCTTGCCCAGGCCTGAGCGAAGAGAGAGAGTCTGCCCCCTACTAGATCCGGTCCCGGATCGGGGGCTACCCCTTCATGCTGTCTTCGTGGCAGCTGCAGGCTTTTTGGCCTGTTTACCCTTATTCCAGCCCTGGTAAGGCTTCCAGGTTGCCTTGGGCTGTGAAGCGTTACCCTCTTGCTTTGCAGCCGGAGAGGATGAAGCGGGGCTGTTCCTGAAATTACGAAAGGAACGAAAATTAGCCTTGTTCTTTGTCTTAAAGGGCTTGTCCTGAGGGAGTGCATGGCCTTTTCCCCCCGGTGATTTCTGAAATAATCTCTTTCAATTCAGGCCCGAAAAGGGTCTTTCCTTTGAAAGGGATGTTCAAAAGCTTGGATTTAGACGACACATCGGCCGACCAGGACTTTAGCCATAGCGCCCTGCGCGCCAAAATGGTGAAACCTGAATTTTTTGCCGCTAACTTAGCTATTTGGAGAGCGGCGTCAGTGATAAAAGAATTAGCTAGCTTTAGAGCCTTAATTCTATCCATAATTTCCTCATATGAGGTCTCCGTCTGGAGCGAGTCTTCCAGCGCCTCAAACCAGAAAGCGGCTGCAGTAGTTACAGGCTGGAGAAGAAAACCTTGTTGAACAAAAATTTTCTTAAGTAGACCCTCTAACTTCTTATCCATAGGGTCTTTAAAAGCACAACTGTCTTCAATTGGTATGGTTGTGCATTTAGCAAGTGAAGAAACAGCCCCCTCCACCTTAGGGACCGTCTGCCACGAGTCCCGCACAGGGTCAGATATGGGGAACATTTTCTTAAAAACAGGAGGGGGAACAAAGGGAACACCTGGTCTATCCCACTCCCTAGTAACGATATCCGCAATCCTCTTAGGGACCGGAAACGCATCCGTGTAAACAGGGACCTCTAGGGTCGCAGTCATCCAGAGTAGCTAATACCTCCCTAAGCAAAACACGGAGGTGTTCTAGTTTAAATTTAAAAGCCAATGTATCTGAATCTGTCTGAGGGGGAACCCTTCCTGAATCAGAGACTTCTCCCTCAGACATCAAATCCCTCGCACCCACTTCAGAACGTTGTGAGTGCATATCGGATACGGCTACCAAAGCGTCAGAATGCTCATAATCTGTTCTTAAAACAGAGCTATCGTGCTTTGCAGGTAAGACGGGCAGTTTAGATAAGAAGGCTGTAAGAGAATTATCCATGACTGCCGCTAAGTCTTGCAATGTAAAAGGGGTAGACGCACTAGAGGTACTAGGCGTCGCTTGCGCGTGCGTAACTGGTTGTGACACTTGGGGAGAGGCAGATGGGCTATCCTCATTACCTTCAGTCTGAGAATCATCTTGGGCCACATTTTTAAGTGCAACAATATGATCTTTAAAGTGTATAGACATATCAGTACAAGTGGGACACATTCTGAGAGGGGGTTCCACCATGGCTTCTAAACACATTGAACAAGGGTTTTCCTTAGTGTCAGACATGTTTAACAGACTAGTAGTAAACACAAGCAGGCTTGGAAATCACTTTAATCAAATAAAAAACACAATTTGAAAAAAAACATTACTGTGCCTTTAAGAAATAAAAAGAGCACACAATTTTACAAAACAGTGAAAAATGCAGCAATCCTTTTGAAATTTTCACCATATGTACCTAAAGCCTTAATAAGATTGCACCACAAGTTGAAGAACGATTAACCCCTTAATGCCCAAACCGGAGCAGCCTAAAGCCAACACCCGGTTAAAATTACTACAGCACCTTGCCACAGCCTTGCTGTGGCCCTACCTGCCCTTAGGGATCAGATTTAGGGGATGAAAGCTTCTCTAAGGCCCTCAAACAGCAGCAGGACCCTCCATGTGAAGCAGCATGAACTTGTCTGCAATTCTAAGTGCACATCTGAGGCGCGAAATTAGGCCCCTCCCACTCTGCTCCGGAGTTGTGAGGCCTACTAAATCACTCCTAAGTGAATAAAAAAACAGCCATGTGGGTAATAACCCCAGAAAAAACCCAAAAGGGCTTTCAAAGTGTCTTGCAAAACGATTTTTCCTTAAATAAACAATCGATTGCCCTTAATAAGTGTCAACCAGTATATCAGCCCTATTATGTAAGCATTCAATTCCTTACAAAGTCTGTGAACATAGCTTACCCTCCCCTCATGGGGATATTGTCAGTCTCTTCTAGCATTATCTCAGTCTTGTCTAGAAATAAATGACTGAACATACCTTATTGCAGATCACCCTGCAAACTGTTCCCCCCAACTGAAGTTTTCTGGTACTCCTCAGTCCTGTGTGGGAACAGCAGTGGATTTTAGTTACAACATGCTAAAATCATCTTCCTCTCAGCAGAAATCTTCATCACTTTTCTGCCAGAGAGTAAATAGTACAAACCGGTACCATTTAAAATAACAAACTTTTGATTGAAGATAGAAAAAACTACAATTCTAACACCACATTCACTTTACCCTCCCGTAGAGAGACCCTAGTGCTTAGAGCCGGCAAAGAGAATGAATGGGGGGTGGAGCTAGAGGGGGAGCTATATGGACAGCTCTGCTGTGTGCTCTCTTTGCCACTTCCTGTAGGGAAGGAGAATATCCCACAAGTAAAGGATGAATCTGTGGACTGGATACACCTTGCAAGAGAAATAGAGTATATTTAATATTGTAACCTAGGTTATATCAAACACATTGGAGTACACTGCTTAGATAATATGTATGGTGATATTCTAACAGAAAAAGGCCCATGTTAGGGACGAAACATGGATCACAATTGTGATATGTAGAAGATTAATTAAAATATTGGAAATGTGAACCTAATACCACAATTAAATAAGTATTGGAGTAATAGAAGGATCCATGAGTCTCACTATTGATTTTTATATATATATATATATATATATATATATATATACATAAGGGTTTAGCACTCATGCTTTACTTCCTCTGACCGGGGTGCTCAGCAAAACAATTACAGTCCCAAATACAAGCAGGCACTCACCGGGTTTAAATTAACAAATAGTTTAATCCAACATAGTGACGTTTCATGTTTTTTTGTTTCTTTTTACATAAATCAGCACATTTATGTAATTAAGAAAAAATACATCAAGTTCCATAAACTCCTAGAAGTCTAGTCTAGTCTTGTAAAGTTATCCCGTAGTATGAAATGTGCTGCTTGTCTTAGACAATACCAAATAGAATACTTCACCTACAGCCTTGACCTGCATAACCCTGACCATCTGGAGCCAGGGTCGGCTCCAAGGGGGGGCATTGGGGGGCAATGCCCACCCAAATGAAATGCTGTGCCCCTTTAAAAAAATATTAATATGATCATATGCTTTAAAAATAATAAATAAAATAATGAATAGTTATGTAATGCTGCATGCTTGGGGGCGGAGTTAGCTGCCAAACTGTGAGGTCGCATCACGCATCTGCAAGGAGCTCCGTGTCTTAACCTCTTATTTGGAATTGGAAGTTAATTATAGACTTTTTGGACTGGTCTTTAACCTTATTAATTTTACCTAACTATCATGATTTACTCATTTTCTTAAACAATAGACTATGATAAGAATATGATTGTATCATATAAATATAAGTCTATAAATTGGTAGCCATTTATAGACTTACATTTATATGATACAATCATATTCTTATAGGTTCACAGTACAAAGGTTGTATTAAGTAGCCTGATATCCGTTAGTTATTGCGAAACAGGTATAGCTAAATCTAATCTACCAAATTACCAGTACCTGAAAACCTAGTATCCTCACTGCTATTGCAAACAAAGGGGTTAATTGCATAGGGGGGTTTGGGGTGCATGGCTGTTTAAGGGACATTATTGAGATTTGAGAAAGAGTTTAAGGGTTTTGGATCATGGTGATAAAGGGGTGAATTGTTTTTAAGGAGCTATTGCACTGGGGGTCTCAAGTTTAATGGCTCTGTTTCAGTGCACTGCATAGGATTTAGACTTTATTCTTTAACATAGTGATTTAGCACATATCCCGCAAATGTTAATAGTGGGGGATAAGCCAGTCAGAAGCTACACTTTCCTGCAGAATATGTAGGTCTGCTCTTATTTTGACTCTCATACATGCTTTGTAAATGCGTGCCCCCTCATGAAAAAAAATTACCCCCATTTCATTTGTTCTGGAGTCGACCCTGTCTGGAGCCAGACATTTTTTGTAGGTATAATTGACAAATGAGAGAACCTGAATACTTGAAGAGGAGATGAGAGATGGACTGTGTGCTCTCTATCTGAAAATGAACCTAGAGTATATTTAGCTAACCTTGTGTTATACTCTTTACTACTTTACTAACAGCACTGGAACACTGTCTACAGGTGCTTAGCTCTGTGACCCTTGTCACCAGATGCTCAACTCTGGTGTCCAGTACTGTGACCATTTCCACTAGGCGCCCAGGTCTGTGGCATCATCACTAAATGTCTTGTCCTTGGCTTCTGTCAACAAGTTCTAGGACAACATTGTTCTTGAACCACATTTCACACATGCTGGCCCATTCTCAAGCATCACATACAATAGGAAAAATGTGACGAGAAAAACAGGGAAATCCTAGTTTCAGCTCACTCTTAACAGAAATGTAAGACAAACTCTGCTCCACACACTCAAAAATGTTCTATTTAAGTGCAATTTGAAAAATGACTACATTTGTACCAGCTCTTTATATAAAAATACTGTTTGTGTGTGTGTATATATATATATATATATATATATATATATATATATATACTGTATATATATTATCAGTAATGCAGTTAGAAATGTTGTGTACTACTAAAAACAAATACATCACGTGTTGAATATTTTAAATTGTTACTTACCTGTCGTTTTTTCAAGTAGTCAAGTGCAATCTGTACATTCTGCAGTCTATGAAACCGCATTCGGCCTTTTTCACGTGGCTAAAATGGAACATAGATATAATCAGATAAGTTGCACATATATGGCACTGACACCTGTTACTAGTAATGATTTCCAGATATGAAACCAGTTATTAGATTGATTGATGATTCATTTCTGATTTGTTTACATTATACTTTCTAAAACTTAAGTGACTTTAATTTAGAAAATAGAGTATACTTTACATTAACATCTGAATTTTGTCAATGTAGTAAAATAATTCAGTAAAATAACTACTTATATTGAAATAATTGTATCATGAAAAATGTATAAAATTATTACATTAAATGAGTGTGTATTCATATTTTTTTAAACATTTTGCAATTTTATTTTCTACAGTTTAAAATGTTTCAGTTAACCCATTCTTTAACAAGTTTCATGTGGGGTTGCTTCATTTTATTGCCACACTTTCAATTTTCTCTGTTTTTATTACATATTTTTTTCCAGAGAAGGTGGCAACTCTAGCTACATCATTGCAAAATGGCTGCCAATTTTTTGCACACGGCACATATTTTAGCTGACATCAAGAGATATAAGTGTAATATTATAAGAGAGACATAATTATATCATTATTTCAATTCCACCTTTTGTTAGAAATTAAAAACCGGTATGGATCATCCTTTAACATAAGGGAAAATATTAATCTTGATTCTAAAATGTGTTTTTGTAAAACATAACATTTTTTGTCTTTTTTTTTGAGGAAAGAATATACATCCTCTAGTCTAAAGTTACTTCAGTGAGATCAATACACTTTATTATACTCATTTCCTATCAACCTGATGTATGGTGTTTTTGCTCAGAATTTTAGCTCTCAGATAGGTGCTTTCTCATGAGCACAGAAAGATTAGCCGGAGTAATTGTGTAAAGCAGCTTGTAGGTTACTGTTGTATACCTTTACCACGTTTTACAATTTAACTATTTCTGCATATACTGAAACAGCTTTGGCAGAAAAACAGATGGAAATTTGCTATTTTAATCTAATATATCCCTAACACAACCATGTGTTTTGGTACAGTCTAATTATAAATACTAATTTCATTTAAGTCATTTTAGAATGGGACAGAAAATTAAAAATGTTTTCCACCTTCCTTACACAACACATAACGGTCCATATGCAGGTTGTATACGTTTGTATTAATTATAGAAGCTAAATCTCTAAAGGCCTTGGGGCTAATATTACTTGCCCCTTAGTGAAGCGCAGATTATGTAATAAAACATATTTTCATTACAGCCTATAGCTTAATTTAAACTGTAGAGGATAGGAAGTAATGCAGCGGTAGAGCAAATAATTCTTACTAAAGTGTCTGAGGCTTAAGATGAATAATTTATAGCAAAGAGTTTAATAGTCTATAAATTATTAGTGTCCCTTACAGCAGAAATCTGAAGCATTTTTCTTCCAACAATGGGAAAAATGATATCAAACGTATTTGATTTTAGCACAATGAGAAAATAAGCACCATGCAATATGATAGATTTTACAATGTTTACAACAGCAAAATAAAAATGTAAACAGACATATACAGTACATCTAATGCATATGTATACACTAAGCATGTTAACAAACCAGCACAGCATTATTTTGAACAATGTGGAAATCAACATAGCCTAACAATATAAAAAAGGCCACAAAATACAATTAAAAGGGCCAGTGGTTTCTTAACATGTTAGTGCAATAATTTGTACAAAAACATAAGATTAGAAGAGCATTTGCATTCTTGTTATATTAATCAATTAACTCCAACAAACACATCAGATACAAGCAAATGCCAAGACAAAATGATTTCATTTATTTAAGCTGTAATCTTTCTTTATGACAATAGCAAATTTTCAGGAACTTATACAGTAGAGGCAGATCTACAAATATTCACCTAGATTACGAGTTTTGCGCTATACCGGGTGCATAATGAACGCAATAAAATGAGCGGTCCCGCACTTTCCATAGCGCTGCCATTACGAGTTACTAAAAAAACCTCCTTGTGCTGTGCGGTATGGTGAGATAAGCTCCATACCGCACAAAAGCCAAGGGCTGAGTTTACGTGCTCATGCACACTTTCCCCCATAGACATCAATGGGTAGAGAGTGTTAGAAAAAAACTAACACCTGCGATCGTGGAATGGCAAATCGCCGTAACACAGCCCAATTGATGTCTATGGGAAAAAGAAAGTCAGTTTAAACCTAACACCCTAACATAAACCCCTAGTCTAAACACCCCTAATACGCCGGGCCCCGACATCGCCGACACTAATAAAAGTTATTAACCCCTAATCCGCGGCTCCCCGACATCGCCAACACTAAATAAACCTATTAACCCTTAAATTGCCGGCCCCCCACATCACAAATAATAAATAAACCTATTAACCCCTAAACCTAACACACCCTACATCATAACCAATAAACTAAATCTATTAACCCCTAAACCGCCGGACCCCCACATCACAAAACACTAAATTAAACTATTAACCCCTAAATCTAACACACCCTAACTTTAAATTAAAAGTACAATTTATCTATCTTAAAATAAATAAAAAACTTACCTGTGAAATAAACAAAAACTAAGATTAAACTTTAAATTAACCTAACATAACTATTCTAATAAAATAAAAAACTACCCATTAAAATTCCTAAATTACAATTTAAAAAAAAACCTAACACTATGAAAAAAATCTAACATTACAAAAAATAAAAAAGACTAAAATTACGAAAAATAAAAAAACTTACAAAACATAATAAACAAATTTATCAAAAATAAAAACAATTACACCTAATCTAATAGCCCTATAAAAATACCCCCCAAAATAAAAACACCTCCTAACCTACAATAAACTACCAATAGCCCTTAAAAGGGCCTTTTGTAGGGCATTGCCCTAAGTTAAACAGCTCTTTTACCAAGAAAAAAAATACAAAGTCCCCCAACAGTAAAACCACCCAATCAACCCTTCAAAATAAAAAAATAGGTCTAAATAAAACCTAAGTTACCCATTGTATGGGCATTGGACATTCAGCTCTTTTACAGTGCCCAAAAAACCCTAATCTAAAAAAAAACACCCCAAAAAAAACAAAAAAACCCTATCCCCATAAAATCTACTCACGGTTCCTGGAGTCTGGACATCAATATCCATCCAGGCGGCGACATCTTCATCCGTCGCGGGGGCATCTTCTATCTTCATCCCGGCAGAGCAAAGCTATCCAGGACCGGCGATGACATCCTGTGCGGAGCATCCTCTTCATAGATTACCGTCGTACACTGAAGTTGAATGCAAGGCACCTGTTTGAAAATGGCGTACATTGCATTCCTATTGGCTGATTTGATTCTTCAAATTCAAATCAGCCAATAAGATGAGAGCTGCTGAAATTTCAGTAGCTCTCATTCTATTGGCTGTTCAAATCAGCCAATAGGATTTCAGTAGCTCTCATCCTATTGAATGATTTGAATTTGAAGAATCAATCGGCATCAATAGGAATGCAAGGTACGCCATTTTTAAACAGGTACCTTGCATTCAACTTCAGTGTACGGCGGTGATCGTATGAAGAGGACGCTCCATGCAGGATGTCATCGCCGGTCCTGGAAAGCTTTGCTCCGCACCGCTGGGATGAAGATGTCAACACCTGGATGAAGACTTCTCGCCGCCGGGATGGAGATCGATGTCCGGACTTCAGGAACCGTGAGTAGATATTATGGGGTTAGTGTTAGGTTCTTTTTTTATTTTTTTTTGGGTGTTTTTTTTTTTAGATTAGGGTTTTTTGGGCACTGTAAAAGAGCTGAATGCACTTTTAAGGGTAGTAAAAGAGCTGAATGCTCTTTTAAGGGCAATGCCCATACAAATGCCCCTTTAGGGGCAATGGGTAGTTAAGGTTTTAATTAGACTTAGGTTTTCTTATTTTGGGGAGTTGGTTGGGTGGGGGGTTTTACTGTTGGGGGGACTTTGTATTTTTTTCTAGGCAAAAGAGCTGTTTAACTTTGGGCAATGCCCTACAAAAGGCCCTTTTCAGGGCTATTGGTAGTTTATTGTAGGTTAGGGGGTGTTTTTATTTTTAAGGGGGGCTTTTTTATTTCATAGGGCTATTAGATTATGTCTAATTGTTTTTATTTTTGATCATTTCGTTTATTATTCTTGTAAGCTTAGATTTTTTTTATTTTTCCTAATTTTAGTGTTTTTTAATTTTTGGTAATGTTAGATTTTTTTATTTTTTTCGTAGTGTTAGGTTTTTAAAAATTTGTAATTTAGGTTTTTTATTTTCTTGTAGTATTAGTTTTTTTTACAATTGTAATTTAGGAATTTTAATTGGTAGTTTTTTTTATTTTATTAGAATAGTTATGTGAATTTATAGTTTAATCTTAGTTTTTTTTTATTTCACAGGTAAGTTTTTATTTATTTTAAGTTATAATTGTAAGTTATTAATTTTAAGTTATATTGTAACTTTTAATTTAAAGTTAGGGGGGTTTAAGTTTAGGGGTTAATCATTTAATTAAGTGTTTTGCGATGTGGGGGTCCGGCGGTTTAGGGGTTAATAGGTTTAGTTTATTAGTTATGATGTGGGTGGCTGGCAGTTTAGGGGATAAAAGGTTTATTTAGTGTCGGCGATGTCGGGGAGCGGCAGATTAGGGGTTACTAGATTTATTTAGTGTTGGTGATGTGGGTGGCGGATTATGGGTTAATAGGTTAATATAGTGTTGGCGATGTGGGTGGTGGATTAGGGGTTAATAGGTTTATTTAATAGTAGCGATGTGGGTGGGCGACAGATTAGGGGTTAATAGGTTTAATATAGTATTTGCGATGCAGGAGGGTGGAGGTTTAGGGGTTAATAGGTAGTTTATGGGTGCTAGTGTACCTTGTAACACTTTAGTTTATGTTTTGCAAAATCCATAACTACTGTTCTCAGATGGCGGAATAGCTTGTGTCTTTATAGGTCGTAACGCAAGCATTTTATCCGGAACGCACAACCTGTAATACAGTGCCATGGAAAATCCCACACTCAAATGTCATTTATTTGAGTGCGGAATGGATGTTGCGTTAAGGCTAAAATGCTTGCGTTACAGCCTATACCGCCGCAATTCGTAATATGCATTACCGGCCATTCCAGCGCAATGGCCAATTTTTCAGTGGTAATAGTCGTACCGCACCGTAACACAAAACTCGTAATCTAGGCAATTTTTTTTTTAAATCTGCCATTAGTAAGTCATTCTTAGTTGAATTTTACTACTATTAGTGTTGCTAAATTAATAAATATAACACGTGAATTACATGTAACTACTTACAAAATATTATTTTATATTTTATAATCTAATGTTTTTAACCCTGCAAATTATTTATGTTGCTTGAACAAGATGAGTGCTGCAAGTCTTAAACTTGCTATGATCCCTGGGTAAAATCTTTTTTTTTTTTGTTTTTTTAAATCTAAGACTCATGACACAAACCATCAGCCAATAAAAATGTTCTGTTGTATCCAAAATCTACTAATCCCACCCAGAACATTGATGTTCAGACATGCTTTGTGACACTCTATTTGGAAAGGGACCATAAAGTCAAAATTAAACTATCATGATTCAGATAGAGAGGCCCATTTATCAAGCTCGGTATGGAGCTTGTGGGCCCGTGTTTCTGGCGAGTCTTCAGAAAGACGGTTAGAAGCGGTTCTAAAGACCGATGCTCCATAACCCTGTCCGTCTGCTCTGAGCAGGTGGACAGGAATCATCACAATTCAACACGATCGAGTACGATTGGGTTGATTGACACCTCCCTGCTGGCGGCCGATTGGCCACGAGTCTGCAGGTGCAATGCTGAATACGGTGCAATGCTGAATACGGAGAGTGTATTGCTATCCGCATTCAGCGAGGTCTTGCGGACCTGATCCGCAATGTCGGATCAGGTCTGCAAGACCTTTGTTAAATAGGCCTCAGAGTGTGCAACTTTAAACCCCTTTCCAATTTACTGTTATTGTCTAATTTGCTTCATTCTTCTTGTAACGTTTGCTGAAAAGCATATTTCGGTTCAGGGGCAGCAATGCAATACTGGGAGCTAGCTGCTGATTGGTGGTTCCACATATATGTCTATTGTCATTGGTTCATTCAAGGTGTTCCGCTAGCTCCCAGTAGTGCTTTGTCATAACAGGAATTTGTCTAAGAGTGATTTCTGTCCCTGCTGCATTAAGGTGTGATGTACCTTTAAGGAGGATCAGTTATTCCTTAACTGTAGTAGTCTATATTAGCTCTTTGTTTGCGACATGATGTGGCTTGTGTATTGCGTTTCTGACCTCTTACTCTGGCAGTTTGTTGTTTGGATATACTGTTTTGACTTGACTATGCTTCTATATTAACCCCTTGTTTTGTACTGACTTGGTAGTTGCTTGTTTTTCAACTCTGCATTTAAATGATTTTGTGCTGTTTTTTTCCCTGTGAGGCTTTAACCCAGACTGTCTGACTCTGAATTCTATTATTCCCTTACTGAGCATAGTGATTTTCAGTTAGTTTTTGTATTGACTATACTCCTAATACTATTGCTGCTGTTCCCCGAATCTCCAGGGCCTATTTACCTTGTATGGCTTTGCCCTTTAGAGATCTACATTAAAGTTACCTATGGGGGTTTGTGTTTGCCTGGATAGAATCTACCGCTGTATTGTGCATATTCACATTTTACAGATGCTCATTTACCACTAGTATTAAAAAAAAACAGGATAACCTGTCACAGATACATGAAGGTGCCTGTGTGCTCTGCTTGAGAATTACTGAAATGATTTATTGGAATAACGTCTTCACAAAATCAGCTGCTGATTGGAATCATTAACAGCGCTACGAAATGTTGTAGCGCTGGACAAATAAATGATAAAAAAAATATTAATAACATGCTTTCAGAACTTGCCTTAAAGGGACAGTAAAGTAAAAAAAATCTTTCATGATTTAAATAGGGAATGTAATTTTAAACAACTTTCCAATTTACTTTTATTACCAATGTTGCTTTGTTCTCTTGGTATTCTTAGTTGAAAGCTAAATCTAGGAGGTTCATGTGCTAATTTCTTAGACCTTGAAGACTGCCTCTAATCGGAAAGTATTTTTACAGTTTTCACCACTAGAGGGCATTAGTTCATGTGTTTCATACAGATAACATTGAGCTCAGGCACGTGAAGCTCCTAGGAGTCAGCACTGATTGGCTAAAAATGCATGTCTGTCAATAGAACTGAAATAAGGAGGCAGTTTGCAGAGGTATAGATACAAGGTAATCACAGAGGTAAAAAGTATATTATTATAACTGTGTTGGTTATGCAAAATTGGGGAATGGGTAATAAAGGGATTATCTACCTTTTTAAACAACACAAATTCTGGTGTTTACTGTCCCTTTAACACAAAGTAAAAATAAATTGAATTGTTAAGTTGTTTTACTTAAAAACAAAATAAAGTAAAGCATATTCATTTCAGAAAATTTGAATATTATTAATACTGTATATTTATTACTATTAGTGTTCTCCACAGAAAATTGTGCCAGCAAGATAGTACTATGAAGTAGCCAGGTGGGGGCAGTGCTTTGCAATATTGTAAAATAAAAATTCTGATTGATTGAATGATAATTTGTGGAACAAACATTGAAAACATTTAACATTAGTTCATTTTAGATTAATATTGGCTTAGATTTGAGCTGGTGGCCAGTAAAATCAGCCGGGTGGTGTGCCAATTAAATAAATCCTGGGGAGAAATTATGGAAATTCCATAGTCTATTAAAATCGTTTAAACCCTTAACGACACATGTCGTACAGGGTACGTCATACACAAACTGGTCCTTAAAGACCAACCTTAAAGACCAACGACGTACCCTGTACGTCGTTAGGGGTTTTAAAGCGGCTGGAAGCAATCCTGATCGATTCCAGCTGAATTCCCGGTATTGCCATGATGCCTCGATATTGAGGCATCACTGCAATACCTTTTTAGGCACACCGATTCAGAGAGAGCCACTCTGTGGCCCTCTCTGCATCGGCCAGCAATGGTGTCGATCGTTGGTGGGTGGGAGATGTAGCAGGGAGGCAGGTGGGCGGCCCATCGTGGAGGGACTTCCGGATCAGAGCGCAAGTGATCGGAAGCACACGGGGCATGCGCACACGTGTGTGTGTGTATGTGCGCGCATGCTCTATTTAGTCCAGTGAGGGAGGGAGATGTAGAGGGAGGTGGAGGTAGAGGAAGGAAGAGGGTGGGAAATAAATTCTAATGGGATCTGGGAGGGTAGGGGTCAGCTACACTACAGAAAATTAAGGGTTTCACCAAACTGGGCAATTAGTTTTGAGCAAACTGGGTACTGGCAGACAGCTGCCAGTACCCAAGATGGTGGAGAATAGGTAGAGGGGGGAGAGGGTTAGAGAGCTGTATGGGGGGATCAGGTAAGTTGGGGATCCATCACTGTTGAATTAGTACTTTCTGCCAGTACTTAAGATGGCGGTGACAATTGTGAGGTGGGGGAGGGAAGAGAGCTGTTTGAGGGGGGGGTCAGGGAGGGATCAGGGGTTGGGATGTGCCAGGTGGGATGCAGATCTCTACACTAAAGCTAAAATTAACCCAAGAAGCTACCTAATTAACCCCTTCACTGCTGGGCCTAATACAAGTGTGGTGCGCAGCGACATTTAGCTGCCTTCTAATTATCAAAATGCAACGTCAAAGCCATATATATCTGCTATTTCTGAACAAAGGGGATCCCAGAGAAGCATTTACAACCAATTGTGCCATAATTGCACAAGCTAATTGTAAATAATTTCAGTGAGAAACCTTAAGTTAGTGAAAAAGTTAAAAAAAAAAATATTTGATTGCATTTGGAGGTGAAATGGTGGCATTAAACATACCAAAATGGGACTAGATCAATACTTTGAGTTGTTTACTACACTACGCTAAAGTTAAAATTAACCCTACAAGCTCCATACAAGCCCCTTCACTGCAGGGCATAATACAAGTGTGGTGCGCAGTGGCATTTAGGGGCCTTCTAATTACCAAAAAGCAGCGCCAAAGTCATATATCTCTGCTATTTCTGAAGAAAGGAGATCCCAGAGAGGCATTTACAACCATGTGTGCCATAATTGCACAAGTTGTTTGTAAATAATTTCAGTGAGAAACCTTAAGTTAGTGAAAAAGTAAAAAAAAAAAAATTTGATTGCATTTGGCGGTGAAATGGTGGCATTAAATATACCAAAATGGGACTAGATCAATACTTTGAGTTGTTTACTACACTACGCTAAAGTTAAAATTAACCCTACAAGCTCCATACAAGCCCCTTCACTGCTGGGCATAATACAAGTGTGGTGCGCAGTGGCATTTAGGGGCCTTCTAATTACCAAAAAGCAACAACCATGTGTGCCATAATTGCACAAGTTGTTTGTAAATAATTTCAGTGAGAAATCTAAAGTTTGTGAAAAAGTTAGCGGTTTTTTTTATTTGATCGCATTTGGCGGTGAAATGGTGGCATGAAATATACCAAAATGGGCCTAGATCAATACTTTGGGTTGTCTACTAAAAAAAAATACATGTAAAGGGATATTCAGGGATTCCTGACAGATATCAGTGTAACAATGTAACGATTGTTAATTTTGAAAAAAATGGTTTGGAAATAGCAAAGTGCTACTTGTGTTTATTGCGCTATAACTTGCAAAAAAAGCAAAGAACATGTTAACATTGGGTATTTCTAAACTCAGGACAAAATTTAGAAACTATTTAGCATGGGAGTTTTTTGGTGGTTGTAGATGTGTAACAGATTTTGGGGGTCAAATTTAGAAAAAGTATGTTTTTTCCATTGTTTCATCATATTTTATATATTTTTTATAGTAAATTATAAGATAAGATGAAAATAATGGTATCTTTAAAAAGTCCATTTAATGGCAAAAAAAATGGTATATAATATGTGTGGGTACAGTAAATGATTAAGAGGAAAATTACAGTTAAACACAAACACTGCAGAAATGTAAAAATAGTCCTGGTCCTTAAAGGGTCATTATAAACTCATTTTTTCTTTGCATAAATGTTTTGTAGATGATCTATTTATAAAGCCCATAAAGTTTTTTTTTGTTTTTTTTTTAAATGTATAATTTTGCTTATTTTTAAATAACATTGCTCTGATTTTCAGACTCCTAACCAAGCCCCAAAGTTTTATTTGAATACCGTCAGCTACCTTCTCCAGCTTGCTCCTGTTTGTGTAAAGGGTCTTTTCATATGCAAAAGAAGGGGGGAGTGTCTTATTTCCCACTTGAACTGGGCTTTCCAGCTACCTTTTCAACAGAGCTAAACTGAAAGCTTCTAAGTAAGTTTTTAAACCATTTTATACTGGATTTTTATATCAGTATCTGTGCATCTTATTCTTTATAGTAGTGTATATTACATGCAGTTATATGAAAATGAGTGTATACTGTCCCTTTAAGGGTAAGACAATTGAAAAATGGCCTTGTCCTTAAGCGGTTAAAATATGTCTTCCAGCCAGTGGAATTTGCATCTTTTTTTGAGGTTTTGCCAGTTTAGTACATTCAGTGTTATGAAATCACTGCGTCTTGTTCAAGCAAGAAAACATCAGCAACTCAGCCTATAATATACTGTATGTACCACTGAGGCAGAGTAGTTTTAGGAAATAATCTCAACATCTTGGCAGTTTAACATAAAATAATCCATAAAGACTAATTTTTTATTCTGTAAAAGGGAAGTAAATAACACCCACAAAAACAAAAACAAAATAAGACAAACAAAACAACCTTTTGTCCACTACTCCTCAATAGGTCTCAGGTAAAAAGAATGAGTACAGTATTGTAATAATGTATCAGTACACAAATGACAATTGTAATTCTAAAGAGAATATCATATAGCATTTCATTTATTGTCAGAGGAGGTGAATAAAAGGCTGGTTACAGCATATAGCAACTAAAGAACAAACAAATCAGTATTAAGAGACTGTGAGCAATCCATTCTCACTGTAAGGGCTTAGATTGCACATGGAAACATAAAAAGCCAACAAGGGGACAAAAATGACAACATTCCAGGATGCATGGCGAGTCTTATAATACTAAAACACAAGTTTATATTTAATTCACAACTGCATGGCACTGCTTTATGGCAGCTAAGGGTTTAAACACTGCTTATGTCTTTTTTAAACATCTGACAGTGGTGTTGCCGGTGTTTTATCCTACACCTTTATCCTAAACATTTATCCTACACATTTACCCTATACCTTTACCCTACACCTTTACCCTAAACATTTATCCTACACCTTTATCCTACACCTTTACCCTACACCTTTACCCTACACATTTATTCTACACCTTTACCCTACACCTTTACCCTACACCTTTACCCTAAACCTTTATCCTACACCTTTACCCTACACATTTATCCTACACATTTATCCTACACCTTTACCCTATACCTTTACCTTATACCTTTATCCTACACCTTTATCCTACACCTTTACCCTAAACCTTTACCCTACACATTTACCCTACAACTTTGTCCTACACCTTTACCCTACACCTTTACCCTACACATTTATCCTACACCTTTACCCTAAACCTTTACCCTACACATTTACCCTACAACTTTATCCTACACCTTTACCCTACACCTTTACCCTATACATTTACTCTACACCTTTACCCTACATATTTATTCTACACCTTTACCCTATACCTTTACCCTACACCTTTATCCTACACCTTTACCATGCAACTTTACCCTACACCTTTATCCTATACCTTTACCCTACACCTTTATCCTATACCTTTATCCTACACCTTTACCCTGCACCTTTATCCTACACATTTATCATATACCTTTATCCATTACCCTACACCTTTATCCTATACCTTTATCCTACACCTTTACCCTGCACCTTTATCCTACACATTTATCCTATACCTTTATCCATTACCCTACACCTTTATCCTATACCTTTATTCTACAACTTTATCCTAATACCTTTATCCTATACCTTTATCCTACACCTGTATCCAATACCTTTATCCATTACCCTACACCTTTATCCTATACCTTTATTCTACAACTTTATCCTACACCTTTATCCTATACCTTTATTCTACAACTTTATCCTACACCTTTATCCTATACCTTTATTCTACAACTTTATCCTACACCCTTTATCCTGCACCTTTACCCTACACATTTATCCTATACATTTATCCTTTACCCTACACCTTTATCCTATACCTTTATCCTACACCTGTATCCTATATCTTTACCCTATACCTTTATCCTAATACCTTTATCCTACACCTGTATCCTATACCTTTACCCTACACCTTTATCATACACCTTTACCCTGCATCTTTACCCTATACCTTTATCCTACACCTTTATCCTACACCTTTACCCTATACCTTTACCCTACACCTTTACCCTACACCTTTATCCTACACCTGTATCCTATACCTTTACCCTACACCTTTATCCAACACCTTTACCCTACACCTTTACCCTACACCTGTATCCTATACCTTTACCCTACACTTTTATCCTACACCTTTACCCTACACCTTTACCCTATACCTTTACCCTACACCTTTACCCTACACCTTTACCCTACACCTTTATCCTATACCTTTACTGTACACCTTTATCCTACACCTTTACCCTACACCTTTACCCTACACCTTAATCCTATACCTTTATCCTACATCTTTACCCTGCACTTTTATCCTACACATTTATCATATACCTTTATCCTATACCTTTATCCTACACCTTTACCCTGCACCTTTATCCTACACATTTATCCTACACATTTACCCTATACCTTTATCCTACACATTTATCCTATACCTTTATCCTTTACCCTACACCTTTATCCTATACCTTTATCCTAAACCTTTATCCTACAACTTTATCCTGCACCTTTACCCTTCACCTTTATCCTACACCTTTATCCTATACATTTATACTACACCTTTATCCTACACTTTTATCATACACCTTTATCCTAATACCTTTATCCTACACCTGTATCCTATACATTTACCCTACACCTTTATCCTACACCTGTATCCTATACCTTTTCCCTACACCTTTATCCTTGGAATACGTTTCTCAACTGTCCTAACTGTGCAGAAAATATGTTGTTATACTGTTTAGTTTAATAGCATTGCCTGAATGCTATGCGCATAATAGCTGTTTTAAAAACAGAAAAATTAATTAATAGGTATAAAGATTTCAAAGGAGAGCCCTTCAGTTATAAAACAATCAATTACAAAGCAGTTTAAAGGTGTAGGGTAAAGTTGCAGGGTAAAGGTGTAAGATTAAGGTATAGGATAAAGGTGTAGGGTAAAATTGCAGGGTAAAGGTGTAGGATAAAGGTGTAGGGTAAATGTGTAGGATAAAGGTGTAGGATAAATGTGTAGGATAAAGGTGCAGGGTAAAGGTGTACGATAAAGGTGTAGGGTAAATGTGCAGGGTAAAGGTGCAGGGTAAAGGTGTAGGATAAAGTTGTAGGATAAAGGTGTAGGGTAAAGGTGTAGGGTAAAGGTGTAGGGTAAAGGTGCAGGGTAAAGGTGTAGGGTAAAGGTATAGGGTAAAGGTGTAGGGTAAAGGTATAGGGTAAAGGTGTAGGGTAAAGTTGCAGGGTAAAGGTGTAGGATAAAGGTGTAATGTAAAGGTATAGGATACAGGTATAGAATAAATGTGTAGAGAAAAGGTGCAGGGAAAAGTTGTAGGGTAAAGGTATAGGATAAATGTGCAGGGTAAAGGTGCAGGGTAAAGGTGTAGGGTAAAGGTGCAAGGTAAAGGTGCAGGGTAAAGGTACATGATAAAGTTGTAGGATAAAGGTGTAGGGTAAAGGTGTAGGGTAAAGGTGTAGGGTAAAGGTATAGGGTAAAGGTGTAGGGTAAAGGTATAGGGTAAAGGTGTAGGGTAAAGTTGCAGGGTAAAGGTGTAGGATAAAGGTGTAATGTAAAGGTATAGGATACAGGTATAGAATAAATGTGTAGAGAAAAGGTGCAGGGAAAAGTTGTAGGGTAAAGGTATAGGATAAATGTGCAGGGTAAAGGTGCAGGGTAAAGGTGTAGGGTAAAGGTGCAAGGTAAAAGTGCAGGGTAAAGGTACATGATAAAGGTGTAGGATAAAGGTGTAGGGTAAAGTTGTAGGGAAAATGTGTAGGGTAAAGGTGTAGGGTAAAGGTGTGGGGGAAAGGTGTAGGATAAAGTTTTAGGGTAAAGGTATAGAACAAAGGTGTAGGGTAAAGTTGCAGGGTAAAGTATAGGATAAAGGTGTAGGGTAAAGGTGCAGGGTAGAGGTGTAGGATACATGTGTAGGGTAAAGGTGTAGGTTAAAGGTGTAGGGTAAAGGTGTAGGGTAAATTTTTAGGGTAAAGGTGTATGATAAAAGTGTAGTATAAAGGTATAGGATAAAGGTGTTGGATAAAGGTATAGGATAAAAGTGTAGGGTAAAGGATAAAGGTATAGGATAAATGTGTAGGATAAAGGTGTAGGGTAAAGGTGCAGGATAAAGGTATAGGGTAAAGATATAGGATACAGGTGTAGGATAAAGGTATTAAGATAAAGGTGTATGATAAAAGTGTAGTATAAAGGTATAGGATAAAGGTGTTGGATAAAGGTATAGGATAAAAGTGTAGGGTAAAGGATAAAGGTATAGGATAAAAGTGTAGGGTAAAGGATAAAGGTATAGGATAAATGTGTAGGATAAAGGTGTAGGGTAAAGGTGCAGGATAAAGGTATAGGATAAAGGTGTAGGGTAAAGGTGTAGGATAAAGGTATAGGGTAAAGGATAAAGGTATAGGATAAATGTGTAGGATAAAGGTGTAGGGTAAAGGTGCAGGATAAAGGTATAGGATAAAGGTGTAGGGTAAAGGTGTAGGATAAAGGTGTAGGGTAAAGGTGTAGGATAAAGGTATAGGGTAAAGGATAAAGGTATAGGATAAATGTGTAGGATAAAGGTGCAGGGTAAAGGTGTAGGATAAAGGTATAGGATAAAGGTGTAGGGTAAAGGTGTAGGATAAAGGTGTATGGTAAAGGTATAGGATAAAGGTGTAGGGTAAAGGTGTAGGATAAATGTGTAGGATAAAGGTGCAGGGTAAAGGTGTAGGATAAAGGTATAGGATAAAGGTGTAGGGTAAAGGTGTAGGATAAAGGTGTACGGTAAAGGTATAGGATAAATGTGTAGGATAAAGGTGCAGGGTAAAGGTGTAGGATAAAGGTATAGGATAAAGGTGTAGGATAATTTGTGTTTTGAATGTACTTATTTTCCTGTGTCATTATACATTGAGGAGATTATTCCTTGTAGATATTACACATATACATTGCTGTAATCAGTTGTTTGCTGCATTGTATTTTACAGCAAATTTTCAATTATTGACATTTTTTACAACCACTTTACTTTTTTCCAGTGTTGAATTATCTTGTTAGTCTCCCTGGATATGTCTTAGTTGTACGTATACAGCATGGAATAATTAGACTGGGTGACGTACCTATTAATGAGATATGTCCTAAAATGCTAAAGGCAAACAACTAGCAACTCTTAAGTGACAAATAAACACATTTAGGTTTATTAAAATATATAAAAAATATAAATCTCTGACACCTCTAGATTGGAGGTGATTTGGCATCAGCGATTAAAAGAATGTATGGTGTATTTTTTTGCTTTTCTCTTACTTACAGGTACAACAAACTAGTTATTTAAAAGATATAATGAATCCGTTTTTGTCAGAAGACAGCATAAGATGCTGTTCATCTACTGTCACACAGCTGTTATTGGTGTTAATATTACTATATTGGTTGAAACCTGTTAAACCCAATAAAGTTTATATATATATCCTTGTTTTGTTATTTAACCCCTTGGCCGCCAGATAGAGCTGTAAACAGCCTTCTCCAGTAGGCAAGAGCTATGCACAAAAACAGTTATATTGAACAAGGCCTTCAGATAGCTGTTAGCAATATATAACTAGTAGCTTATTTGCATCTAAAAGTCAATTATCCCAGTCACTGCAAAGCTAAACACGTATTAGTATTGTTATGGGGGTAACACCTACCCCCTTATCCTCATCCTCCAAATCCTCATGCTGTTCATACTCGCATGCGTCTGAGGAACTCACCAACCGCAAGGTCTTCAAAAAATCCCGTTCCCTCGGCTAATGAACACAACAGATAGGACAAGAAGAAGCACAGCAGAGACACACACCACAAATGAGGAGAAAAAGCATGAAAAGAACATAATGAAGAGGAGGAATACCCAGTCTAGGAAGTAATGATCACCACAGAAACACAGACTAACAATTGGGGCAACATCAAGAAAGAGTTTTTGACTTTTGGTGCTAGAGAGTTATAAAAATCATTGCTATGCAGGGTCACAAATGATTTGGTATCAGTTTGAAAATATAAAATGAGATATCCCTGAACACTAATATCATTAAACTGTTTTTAGAAAGTTTATTAGGCAGCAAAGCATAGTGAATGTAAAACTATCACAGCCTATACAGGAGAAGAGGTAGCATCATATTTTGTGGCACACAATATGACTTATGTAATAACTAGTGGTATGGGGGGTATATTGCTCAGTAAAGCCCCTAGTATCTGTAATATGAGGGTTGTTTAATAAGTTAAAGGGATTTAAATCTGTTTGATTGCTGTAATAAAATTTACTACAATTAATTTTAACTTTTATTTATTTTTTAACTTTGTTTGTGCAGGGTCAATTACTTCATGTTACAGTCCCACAAGGCTGGGGTCTCTACAGGAAGGCATAAATAGTCTAATGTCATAAATCTTCTATAGCAATATGAGCTGGTTTACTGTTCAGTGAAGGCTAAAGAAACAGGAAGTAGGTTTCTTGCCCATGCTCAGAAGAAGCAGAATGCAACTTAAGTTCTCAGCATGTCAGCTCCCTTATGTCACTATAGAAAGTGGATACACTGAGAATTACGTGCACACTTTGCAATAAAACAAGTTAGTTGTTTGCTGTTTTTTTTAACACAATCTGATTCTTTTAATGTTTACTTTGATTTAACGTTTATATTTTTTACTAAAGGAGCACTTTTTCATATCCCTTTAAATAAAAAGACTACTGCTCTTGTGAGCAATAATACATTTTCTGCTAATGTAATTTCTTTTTAGACCTATATTGAAACCACTCATTTAGTTTGAGATAGCACATATATAAGTATTTTAAATGTTTTTTTGCATATTAAGACAAAATTAATCACATATTAATTCTTATTCACTTCAATTCAACCCATATCTTTCAATTCTAAAACAGATTACATTAAAAAAAAAATTATGGTCAACATCTAAGTAGCAAAAAATAATTTGTGATTTTTAATAGCTAAGAGAGGGACAGCAAAAGGAGACAATTAGATAAAATAGCACATTTAGTACAAGGGCACTGAGAGGAGGTAAGAAAGGGGCGTGAGAGAAAATGAAGGGCAATAAGAGAGAGAGGGAGATATCACAAAGAATGAAAGAAGAGGGGACAATAGAGAGAATGGAGAACAGGAAGCAGAGGACAGAGGGGCAATGAGAGAATGGATTGGTTTGTAGAGAACAGGAAGCAGAGGACAGAGGGGCAATGAGAGAATGGATTGGTTTGTAGAGAACAGGAAGCAGAGGACAGAGGGGCAATGAGAGAATGGATTGGTTTGTAGAGAACAGGAAGCAGAGGACAGCGGGGCAATGAGAGAAAAATCAGAGGAACAGGTACAATCAAAGAGGAGATGGAAATAATGAGTGAAATAAGGGATAGAAGTGAAAGGCTGATAATAAATAATATATAAGGCAAAAAAAGTAATAAAACCAAAGAAAGAAGAAAAGGTGCAGAGTTAAAGTGAAGGTCAATTTTCATCATTGAGTGCCCGGTTTTTAAAAATACTTTTAAAAACAGGGGCATTTTCATGAAAATTAACAATGGATTTGAAGAAATACTTACCTTTTACTCCTGCAAAGCCGGATCGACGATCCCCCTCCTTCTTCTTCCTGCTGTAGACCACAGCAATGACGAAACTGGCTTCCTCCAATCACAGCCAGGCATCACAAGCTGGACGCTCTGGGGTGCAAGCCATGATTGGAGTAAGCCGGTTTTGTCATTTCTGACGTCAGTACAGAGGAACTGAGGCTGAGATCGGCGATCCGGTTTTGCAGAAGTAAAAGGTAAGTATTTCTTCAAATCCAGTGCAATGTAAATTTTCATCAATGAAAGTGCCGTTGTTTTTAAAAATATTTTTAAAAACCGGGCACTCATTGATGAAAACTGACCTTCACTTTAAAGACAAAATGGGTGAGGAGGACACAGACAAAGCTGTTTTTTTTATTTGGCAAGACGAAGATACATTTGATGTTGGGCTACACCAAGGTGCAGAATTCCCTCTCACTCTTGTAATTCTAATGTTGAGCTGTCCATAGACATGTGATGTATCAGATTCAGTTCTATTGGGCAGGTAGATTTGATAGGACAGCTAGAAGCTTATTACCATTAGCATTAAAAGGTGACCGTCATGCACCCAAGCAGAGGGAGACATTTAAATTATTTGAAATGTCATTTTCTTTAACAGATAGTTGCATTTTTTTAATTGCACTTTCTTTCACAAATATCTTTGAATTATTAAGAACAGGATTTAGATGTCATCAGATGCCATTTTCCACTGTTTATCTTTTCTAAGATGTAGTTACAACAATGTCTCGTCTAGCACCAAAATATCTCCAGCTTTCCTATTCCTTGATAAGTAGTGTAAAGGTCATTATTACATAGGAAAAGGAGTAGAGATGATAGGAACATAGAATAAACTATATAGAGGGAATACAAAGAAAATCTCCATAAAATAAACTGTCTATTCTCTTACTAGCTATATTTATTTGCTTTGTTATTTCCCTTGATTTACAAAATATAAGCACTTACCAGGGTATCTCCAGAGAGCACCTCTAATAGAGAGATTAAGTTATGTCCATCCCGTAGATCCTCATATAAATCATTCACATGTTTCCGTACCTGCAGGAAGCAAACATTTTACACCTTTAGTTCAATGTTAGAAATAGACTGTGCTACATGCTTTCTCATGATATAACTATTTGTTCACTTAAAGGGACACTGAACCAAAAAAATTTATTTCGTGATTCAGATAGAGCATGAAATTTTAAGCAACTTTCTAATTTACTCTTATTATCACATTTTCTTCATTCTCTTGATATCTTTATTTTAAATGCAAGAATGTAAGTTTAGATGCCGGCCCATTTTTGGTGAACAACCTGGGTTGTTCTTGCTGATTGTTGGATAAATTCATCCACCAATAAAAAAGTGCTGTCCATAGTTCTGAACCAAAAAAAACTTAGATGCTTTTTTTTCAAATTAACGCCTAGATTTAGAGTTGGGCGGTAGCCGTCAAAACCAGCGTTAGAGGCTCCTAACGCTGGTTTTTACCGCCCGCTGGTATTTGGAGTCAGTCAGGAAAGGGTCTAACGCTCACTTTCCAGCCGCGACTTTTCCATACCGCAGATCCCCCTATGCCATTTGCATATCCTATCTTTTCAATGGGATCTTTCTAACGCTGGTATTTAGAGTCGTGGCTGAAGTGAGCGTTAGAAATCTAACGACAAGACTCCAGCCGCAGAAAAAAAACAGGAGTTAAGAGCTTTTTGGGCTAACGCCGGTTCATAAAGCTCTTAACTACTGTGGTCTAAAGTACACTAACACCCATAAACTACCTATGCACCCCTAAACCGAGGTCCCCCCACATCGCCGCCACTGGATTAAAATTTTTAACCCCTAATCTGCCGCTCCGTATACCACCGCCATCTACGTTATCCCTATGAACCCCTAATCCCCCTCACTCCCGCCTCACTAACCCTATAAGAAATAGTATTAACCCCTAATCTGCCCTCCCTAACATCGCCGACACCTAACTTCAATTATTAACCCCTAATCTGCCAATCGCACCTCACCGCTACTATAATAAATGGATTAACCCCTAAAGCTAAGTCTAACCCTAACACTAACACCCCCCTAAGTTAAATATAATTTAAATCTAACGAAAAAAATTAACTCTTATTAAATAAATTATTCCTATTTAAAGATAAATACTTACCTGTAAAATAAACGCTAATATAGCTACAATATAACAAATAATTATATTGTAGCTATTTTAGGATTTATATTTATTTTACAGGCAACTTTGTAATTATTTTAACCAGGTACAATAGCTATTAAATAGTTATTAACTATTTAATAGCTAAAATAGTTAAAATAATTACAAAATTACCTGTAAAATAAATCCTAACCTAAGTTACAATTAAACCTAACACTACACTATCAATAAATTAATTAAATAAAATACCTACAATTATCTACAATTAAACCTAACACTACACTATCAACAAATTAATTAAATACAATACCTACAAATAACTACAATTAAATAAACTAACTAAAGTACAAAAAATAAAAAAGAACTAAGTTACAAAAAATAAAAAAATATTTACAAACATTAGAAAAATATTACAACAATTTTAAATTACACCTACTCTAACCCCCTAATAAAATAACAAAGACCCCCAAAATAAAAAAAATGCACTACCCTATTCTAAATTAAAAAAGTTCAAAGCTCTTTTACCTCACCAGCCCTGAAAAGGGCCATTTGCGGGGCATGCCCCAAATAATTCAGCTCTTTTGCCTGTAAAAAAAGAAATACAATTCCCCCCCCAACATTACAACCCACCACCCACATACCCCTAATCTAACCCAAACCCCCCTTAAATAAACCTAACACTAAGCCCCTGAAGATCTTCCTACCTTATCTTCACCATACCAGGTTCACCGATCCGTCCTCTGAAGTCTTCATCCAAGCCTCCGAAATCTTCATCCAAGCCCAAGCGGGGGCTGGCGATCCATCATCCGGCTGAAGTCTTCTATCAAGCGGCGGCTGAAGAGGTCCAGAAGAGGCTCCAAAGTCTTCATCCTATCCGGGAAGAAGAGTAGTTCCGGACCGGCAACCATCTTGATCCAAACAGCCAATAGAATGCGAGCTCAATCTGATTGGCTGATCCAATCAGCCAATCGGATTGAGCTTGAATCTGATTGGCTGATTCCATCAGCCAATCAGAATTTTCCTACCTTAATTCCGATTGGCTGATAGAATCCTATCAGCCAATCAGAATTCGAGGGACGCCATCTTGGATGACGTCCCTTAAAGGAACCTTCATTCTTCAGTTGGTCGTCGGAAGAAGAGGACGGATCCGCGTCGGAGGTCTTCAACATGGAGCCGTTCGTCATCGGATGAAGATAGAAGATGCCGCTTGGATCAAGATGGTTGCCGGTCCGGATCTACTCTTCTTCCCGGATAGGATGAAGACTTTGGAGCCTCTTCTGGACCTCTTCAGCCGCCGCTTGATAGAAGACTTCAGCCGGATGATGGATCGCCAGCCCCCGCTTGGGCTTGGATGAAGATTTCGGAGGCTTGGATGAAGACTTCAGAGGACGGATCGGTGAACCTGGTATGGTGAAGATAAGGTAGGAAGATCTTCAGGGGCTTAGTGTTAGGTTTATTTAAGGGGGGTTTGGGTTAGATTAGGGGTATGTGGGTGGTGGGTTGTAATGTTGGAGGGGTATTGTATGTTTTTTTTACAGGCAAAAGAGCTGAATTATTTGGGGCATGCCCCGCAAATGGCCCTTTTCAGGGCTGGTAAGGTAAAAGAGCTTTGAACTTTTTTAATTTAGAATAGGGTAGGGCATTTTTTTATTTTGGGGGTCTTTGTTATTTTATTAGGGGGCTTAGAGTAGGTGTAATTAGTTTAAAATTGTTGTAATATTTTTCTAATCTTTGTAAATATTTTTTTATTTTTTGTACTTTAGTTAGTTTATTTAATTGTAGTTATTTGTAGGTATTGTATTTAATTAATTTATTGATAGTGTAGTGTTAGGTTTAATTGTAGATAATTGTAGGTATTGTATTTAATTAATTTATTGATAGTGTAGTGTTAGGTTTAATTGTAACTTAGGTTAGGATTTATTTTACAGGTAATTTTGTTATTATTTTAACTATTTTAGCTATTAAATAGTTCTTAACTATTTAATAGCTATTGTACCTGGTTAAAATAATTACAAAGTTGCCTGTAAAATAAATATTAATCCTAAAATAGCTACAATATAATTATAATTTATATTGTAGCTATATTAGGCTTTATTTTACAGGTAAGTATTTATCTTTAAATAGGAATAATTTATTTAATAAGAGTTAATTTATTTCGTTAGATTTAAATTATATTTAACTTAGGGGGGTGTTAGTGTTAGGGTTAGACTTAGCTTTAGGGGTTAATCCATTTATTATATTAGCGGTGAGGTGCGATCGGCAGATTTGAGGTTAATAATTTAAGTTAGGTGTCGGCGATGTTAGGGAGGGCAGATTAGGGGTTAATACTATTTCTTATAGGGTTAGTGAGGCGGGAGTGAGGCGGATTAGGGGTTAATAACTTTATTATAGTAGCGGTGAGATGCGGTCGGCAGATTAGGGGTTAATAAGTGTAGGTAGGTAGCGGCGACGTTGTGGGGGGCAGATTAGGGGTTAATAAATATAATATAGGGGTCGGCGCTGTTAGGGGCAGCAGATTAGGGGTACATAGGGATAATGTAGGTGGCGGTGGTGTACGGAGCGGCAGATTAGGGGTTAAAAAAAATATGCAGGTGTCAGCGATAGCGGGGTCGGCAGATTAGGGGTTAATAAGTGTAAGGTTAGGGGTGTTTAGACTCGGGGTACATCTTAGGGTGTTAGGTGCAGACATAGGAAGTGTTTCCCCATAGGAAACAATGGGGCCACGTTAGGAGCTGAACGCTGCTTTTTTGCAGGTGTTAGGTTTTTTTTCAGCTCAAACTGCCCCATTGTTTCCTATGGGGGAATCGTGCACGAGCACGTTTTTGAAGCTGGCCGCGTCCGTAAGCACCGCTGGTATCGAGAGTTGAAGTGGCGGTAAATTATGCTCTACGCTCCTTTTTTGGAGCCTAACTCAGCCATTCTGTGAACTCTAAATACCAGCGGTATTTAAAAGGTGCGGCCAGAAAAAAGCATGCGTAGCTAACGCACCCCTTCTAACGCAAAACTCCAAATCTAGGCCAAAGATAGCAAGAGAACGAAGAAAAATAGATAATAGGAGTAAATTAGAAAGTTGCTTAAAATTGCATGCTCTATCTGAATTTGGGTTCAAACAATTTCCCATTTTTCTCTTGATATCCTTTGTTGAAAATCATACCTATGTAGGCTCAGACGCAGATATGCCCTATTGGAAGTTAGCTGCTGCTTGGTAGCTGTGCATAGATACTCTTGTCATTGGCTTACCCAATATGTTCAGCTAGCTCCTAGTAGTGCATTGATGCTCCTTCAACAAACGATAACAAGAGAATGAAGCAAATTTGATAACATAAGTAAACTGGAAAATTGCAAGTTCTACCAGAGTCATGAAATAAATATGTATGGTTTTATGTTCCCTTTAACCCTACAGTTGTCTAGGTCTATTGATTGTTCACAATTAGTAAATTACATCAACCCCTTGTATGGCATCACGTAATTTGAAATGAAAATGTTTTTCTGTCACTGTTGTTAATTTTACAATCATTTATTGTCTGTATTTAGTGTTAAAATGTCAGTCTCTAGAAACCTCCTACCACGTTCCCCATTAGGCACAGAGAATATACAAATCGTCAGAGGAGCCAGTCCCAAAAAACAGTATTGTTGTCTTGAGTACAACTCTCCGATGGTGGACACCACAATCAGACCCACATGACCAGCAAAGAACTGACACAAAATACAGGATCCCAAGGCACAATATCCCACATGTTCCAAAGTAAAGAGAAGCAACTCTCCACAATAGAAAACATACGCACAAGTGAAGCGCACTCAAACAGTGCATAAAAAGCCATCTGGGTCATGTGCTGCCTCCCAGTTGGCTAAAATACCCAATCAACATAGAACAACCATCTTCTTCTGCATTACCCAAACTGGAGCACCCGTAGTGATCCACAAATGAAACAGAACCGTTGATGAAAGAAACCCCCTGGTATTGATGACTACTTAATAAAATAATAATTAAACAGTAAAAACACACTGTAACACGTTTCTCATCTTAAAGGGACATGAAACCTAAAACTTTTCTTTCATGTTTCAGATAGAGCATGTGATTTTAAACAACTTTACAATTAATTTGCTTTGTTCTCTTGGTATCCTTAGATGAAAACCATACCTAGGTTGGCTCAGTATCAGCAATGCACCACTGGGAGCTAGCTGCTGATTGGTGCTGCAAGTAAATGTTTCTTGTAATTGGCTCACCAGATGAGTTCAGCTGGCTCCCAGCAGTGCATTGCTGCTGCTGTTTCAACAATGGATACCAAGAAAATTCGGCAATTTTGATAATAGAAGTGAATTGGAAAGTTGTTTAAAATTATATGTTCTAGCTGAATTATGGAAGAAAAGTATGGGTTTCATGGCCCTTTAACACTTTTTCTTTTTTTTAATAACTGCTTGAAGAACTTGTTAGAGTATTTCTTATTGTGTACAGTGCTTCTGTTTACTTTGGCGCTTGTGGGATCTTTTGCCATGGAGCATGATTTCCTGTTTGTATTTTGTATTTAGAGATTGTTTTATTATGCATGCTCTAGGTATTTTTTCATCTTCTTTTTTATGGAACATGCTCTATTCTAACTGAAAAGCTTATCAAAGTATTTAGTTTCAAAGATCCCCATAGGCTTTAATGGAATAGAATATGCACTTAAGTTATAGAAACTAGCCAACACTTTAATAAAATATCTCATATAGTGAAATGTATATTTGGTTTATACATAAATGTGCAAACTGCCTTAAACAATACTTTTCAAAACAAAAAACAGCATAAATTCTACTAGTACATAGTAATGTCTAATGCCTATATATGCAAGTTGCATAAAATGCAAAAAGAAGTGTGAGAAACCTTACATGCTATAATTCACTTTACTGCTTATGAGGTCTCATTTTTCAACCATACTCTACTCTTCTCTATAAACAGTTTGGTGCATAAATATCTATTTTACTTTCTCTATCCTGAACATTCCCTGAGAATTGTTTCCTCAATACAGGATATGTTTTTTTTAAGATAAAACTAAGATGCTCTATTTTAAGTTTCCAAGAATTTGGCTAAATATAAAAAGTATTTTTTTAAGAGCTGTCATTGTGGGTTTAATATATGAATTATTTCTACACATCAGTGGCAACATTTGTAAAAACATGTTGGGCTAGATTATAAGTGGAGTGCTAATTTATCGAGTTTGTGGTAGCAATTAGTGCTCCGAAAATTAATCAGAGGTCAGGTTAATTTTAAAAAGGTCCCCCAATTGCCCCCCAAATTAAGTGTGCATATCCCTGTTAACAATAAAAAATATCAGCAGTTTTATGCCTTTACATAGTGGTCTATGGGGAACTGTGTTATTCCTATAAATATATATGTATGTGCTTATATACCTGTATATTTATGTGTTCATATGTGTATATACACAAACATAAATATATATGTATGTGCTCATATACCTATATATTTATGTGTTCATATGTGTATATACACAAACATAAATATATATGTATGTGCTTATATACCTATATATTTATGTGTTCATATGTGTATATACACAAACATAAATATATATGTATGTGCTTATATACCTATATATTTATGTGTTCATATGTGTATATACACAAATAAACATAAATATATATGTATGTGCTTATATACCTATATATTTATGTGTTCCTATGTGTATATACACAAAAAACATAAATATATATTTATATATTCATATACATATATACTAAATATTTTCTGCCCATCGCTGCGAGACTTACCCCTTCACTGAGCTAGGTTCTCAGCCGTGTCTCACGGAATTAGAACGAGGCTCCCATTGGAGCCTATGGAAGTGAGCTCTTGTGAGCACAAAGCTTCCATGCAATGCAAATGCGAGGTCTGGTTTACATTGCGCTTTACTTGTAATACCAGCACACATTTGTATTACTGAGTGGAGCACAAATTTCATGCTCGCATAAGCTCAATTTTGCACTCCACTCGTAATCTGCCCTTAATAGTCAGGGGTATGAAAGTCAAAATTACATTTAAAAATTAAACTTTCATGATTCAGATAGAGCATGTAATTAAGACAATTTTCAATTTATGTCTATTATCAATTTTACTTCTTTCTCTTGGTTTAATTTGTTGAAAAGAATATCTACATATTCTGAGGTGCAGCAATACACTACTGAGAGTGATTGGAAGCTATAAACCTATGAATCTTGTCATTGGCTCACCAGCTAGCATTGCTGCTCTGGAGCTGAATTTAACTATCGCCTAGATTTAGAGTTTTGCGGCCAAAGGGGTGCGTTAGCTATGCGTGCTTTTTTTCCCCCGCACCTTTTAAATACCGCTGGTATTTAGAGTTCACAGAATGGCTGGGTTTTCAGTGCGTTAGGCTCCAAAAAGGGAGTGTAGAGCATAATTTAACGCCACTGCAACTCTCGATACCAGCGGTGCTTACGGACGCGGCCAGCTTAAAAAACGTGCTCGTGCACGATTCCCCCATAGAAAACAATGGGGCTGTTTGAGCTGAAAAAAAACTTAACACCTGCAAAAAAGCCGCGTTCAGCTCCTAACGCAGCCCCATTGTTTCCTAGGGGGAAACACTTCCTACGTCTGCACCTAACACTCTAACATGTACCCCGAGTCTAAACACCCCTAACCTTACACTTATTAACCCCTAATCTGTCGCCCCCGCTATCGCTGACCCATGCATATTATTTTTAACCCCTAATCTGCCGCTCCGTACACCCCCGCCACCTACATTATCCCTATGTACCCCTAATCTGCTGCCCTAACATCGCCGACCCCTATATTATATTTATTAACCCCTAATCTGCCGCCCCCAACGTTGCCTCCACCTAACTACACTTATTAACCTCTAATCTGCCGACCGGACCTGAGCGCTACTATAATAAATGTATTAACCCCTAATCCACCTCACTCCCGCCTCAATAACCCTATAAGAAATAGTATTAACCCCTAATCTGCCCTCCCTAACATTGCCGACACCTAACTTCAAGTATTAACCCCTAATCTGCCGATCGGAGCTCACCGCTACTCTAATAAATTTTTTAACCCCTAAAGCTAATTATAACCCTAACCCTAACACCCCCCTAAGTTAAATATAATTTTATTCTAACGAAATAAATTAACTCTTATTAAATAACTTATTCCTATTTAAAGCTAAATACTTACCTGTAAAATAAACCCTAATATAGCTACAATATAAATTATAATTATATTGTAGCTATTTTAGGATTAATATTTATTTTACAGGCAACTTTGTAATTATTTTAACCAGGTACAATAGCTATTAAATAGTTAATAACTATTTAATAGCTACCTAGTTAAAATAATAACAAAATTACCTGTAAAATAAATCCTAACCTAAGTTACAATTAAACCTAACACTACACTATCAATAAATTAATTAAATAAAATACCTACAATTATCTACAATTAAACCTAACACTACACTATCAATAAATAAATGAAATACAATTCCTACAAATAAATACAATTAAATAAACTAACTAAAGTACAAAAAATAAAAAAGAACTAAGTTACAAAAAATACAAGCATTAGAAAAAAATTACAACAATTTTAAACTAATTACACCTACTCTAAGCCCCCTAATAAAATAACAAAGACCCCCAAAATAAAAAAATGCCCTACCCCTATTCTAAATTACAAAAGTTCAAAGCTCTTTTACCTTACCAGCCCTTAAAAGGGCCCTTTGCGGGGCATGCCCCAAAGAATTCATCTCTTTTGCCTGTAAAAAAAAAACATACAATACCCCCCCCACATTACAACCCACCACCCACATACCCCTAATCTAACCCAAACCCCCCCTTAAATAAACCTAACACTAAGCCCCTGAAGATCTCCCTACCTTGTCTTCACCATGCCAGGTTCACCGATCGGTCCAGAAGAGGGTCCGAAGTCTTGATCCAAGCCCAAGCGGGGGGCTGAAGAGTGACGTCCATCCTCGGGCTGAAGTCTGGATCCAAGCGGCGGCTGAAGAAATCCATCATCGGGCTGAAGTCTTGATCCAAGCGGGCGCTGAAGAAGTCCATCATCGGGATGAAGTCTTCTATGAAGCAGCATCTTCAATCTTCTTTCTTCCGGAGCCATCATCTTCCAGCCGACACGGAACATCCTCTTCTACCGACGCCTACTCGCCGAATGACGGTTCCTTTAAATGACGTCTTTTAAGATGGCGTCCGTCGAATTCCGATTGGCTGATAGGATTCTATCAGCCAATCGGAATTAAGGTAGGAAAATTCTGATTGGCTGATGGAATCAGATTCAAGTTCAATCCGATTGGCTGATCCGATCAGCCAATCAGATTGATCTCGCATTCTATTGGCTGTTCCGATCAGCCAATAGAATGCGAGCTCAATCTGATTGGCTGATCGGATCAGCCAATCGGATTGAACTTGATTCTGATTGGCTGATTCCATCAGCCAATCAGAATTTTCCTACCTTAATTCCGATTGGGGGTCTAATTAGGGGGCTTAGAGTAGGTGTAATTAGTTTAAAATTGTTGTAATTTTTTTCTAATGCTTGTAAATATTTTTTTAATTTTTTGTAACTTAGTTCTTTTTTATTTTTTGTACTTTAGTTAGTTTATTTAATTGTATTTATTTGTAGGAATTGTATTTCATTTATTTATTGATAGTGTAGTGTTAGGTTTAATTGTAGATAATTGTAGGTATTTTATTTAATTAATTTATTGATAGTGTAGTGTTAGGTTTAATTGTAACTTAGGTTAGGATTTATTTTACAGGTAATTTTGTTATTATTTTAACTAGGTAGCTATTAAATAGTTATTAACTATTTAATAGCTATTGTACCTGGTTAAAATAATTACAAAGTTGCCTGTAAAATAAATATTAATCCTAAAATAGCTACAATATAATTATAATTTATATTGTAGCTATATTAGGGTTTATTTTACAGGTAAGTATTTAGCTTTAAATAGGAATAAGTTATTTAATAAGAGTTAATTTATTTCGTTAGAATAAAATTATATTTAATTTAGGGGGGGTTAGGGTTAGGGTTAGAATTAAAAATTTATTAGAGTAGTGGTGAGCTCCGATCGGCAGATTAGGGGTTAATACGTGAAGTTAGGTGTCGGCAATGTTAGGGAGGGCAGATTAGGGGTTAATACTATTTATTATAGGGTTATTGAGGCGGGAGTGAGGCGGATTAGGGGTTAATAACTTTATTATAATAGCGGCGCGGTCCGGTCGGCAGATTAGGGGTTAATAAGTGTAGGTAGGTAGCGGCGACGTTGGGGGCGGCATATTAGGGGTTAATAAATATAATATAGGGGTCGGCGGTGTTAGGGGCAGCAGATTAGGGTTTCATAGGGATAATGTAGGTGGCAGCGGTGTGCGGTCGGCAGATTAGGGGTTAAAAAATTTTAATAGAGTGGCGGCGATGTGGGGGGACCTCGGTTTAGGGGTACATAGGTAGTTTATGGGTGTTAGTGTACTGTAGAGCACAGTAGTTAAGAGCTTTATAAACCGGCGTTAGCCCAGAAAGCTCTTAACTACTGTTTTTTTTCTGCGGCTGGAGTTTTGTCGTTAGATTTCTAATGCTCACTTCAGCCACGACTCTAAATACCGGCGTTAGAAAGATCCCATTGAAAAGATAGGATACGCAATTGACGTAAGGGGATCTGCGGTATGGAAAAGTCGCGGCTGGAAAGTGAGCGTTAGACCCTTTAATGACTGACTCTAAATACCGGCGGTAGCCCAAAACCAGCGTTAGGAGCCTCTAACGCTGGTTTTGACGGCTACCGCCCAACTCTAAATCTAGCCGTATGTGTTTAACCCTTTTGCAAGTGTTATATGGCAGATTACATTAAGTTAGCAGGAATGACCTCTTATCGATTTTCCTCTATAAACGAAACATTAAAGGTAAATAAAATACAAAAAGTAAATGTTCTGATGTGCTAGAGAAAAAATGTTTATAATTGCACTAGTGTTTGCATACAATAGATCCTAGCTGTATGTATCATGTATATGTCTATAAATACATACCTAAATTTCTATCTCACCCTCTATGGCCATTTCAGAGTGTATATTACACGTGATTGTTTCTAAAAATGCATATTGGTAGCTGAAAAACATCCGATAAACACAATCAATTACCTCATTATAACGTAAAGCTAACTGTAAGTGTTCCTTTAATCTGCCAGTACGCTTGTAATGTAAATGCTAATTACTTGAGCATACACATGTTACATACATATATGTTAAAGGGACATGTAACACTTGGAGATTGTAATATACATTTTTTAATTAGGCATAATAAAAAGAAATGCAAAATACTTTCATTATTTATTTTGCTTCTTCTCTTGTTAGTTACCTCTGAAATTGGGGAGTTTTTAATTCTGAAAGTCGGAAATGCACACTGCAGACTAACCCTGCTACATGTCTGCCCCTAATTTGTGATTAGATAAGCAATTGCAAAGCAATGGAGTTTTTTTTGTTTGTTTTTACAAAAAGCAGCTACTTCGGCATCAAGTCTGGTTGCTCCAAATAAGGCAAGTTATTGAGGGGATTTAACCAGTGAAAAAACTACTGCAGAAAAAACTGTGTTAATGTACACAGAACGTTTTCACACTTGACTGATAATTTAATTTATTTTAATAGTACAGAACAGTCTTTTTATTACAAGGTGTTTCTGTCCTTTAAAATCCAAATAGTGAAATGACCATTTCAGCTACACATTTGCAAACATTTTCATTTATATATAACTTCCTAATATTTTGATACTGCCTATATACGCATAAATATATCACCCTATTACAAACGTGGCACAACTCTTAAATCTGGAGTCTGCCAACTTTGTAACTCTAGTTATTACTATTTCAGACTTTTCACGCTGTTTGCAGTGTATTTCGATTTCAAGTTTTAGCGGACTGGTTAAACAATATTATTTTGCCCTGTCACTCAGATTTCATTACCTATATCAATAAAGCAGCACTTTAACTAAACAAAATGTTAACCTACATGAGATTCAAAAGAAAAATATGGGTAACAAGACATATATTTTCATTTATTTATTTTCATATTCTGTGACCGGTACAGGGATAATGTGCTCAAATTTTTTTTTGTTTAATCTTAAAAAGAGGGTGTTTCATGGTACACTTGTTTTTACAATATCTAAGTTTCAAAATAAAAATTATTTGCATATAAAAAAAAAACACAAAGTCCCTTTAAGCAATTTATTGTTAACCTTGAATGTTCCTGCCACATGTTGAAATCCTGACAGGATAAAACATGAATTAAGTCCTAAACATTGGGAGCGGTATTCCTAGTGGGTGAGACTAACACACTAACGTACAGAATATTTTCCAGGGTTTACTTAGAACCTTTATACAAATTCATATTTATTATCCCATTTTAATCCTTGTGTTGCAAAATAAATATATTTGGTTACAAGCTAAAATTATTATTTAAGCTTTTGGACTGTGTTGGCGAATAACACAAAACATTCTGATTTTTTGTTTCCACTAAGAGTTATAGATTACAATTTATTTTTCTCTAGAACTAATACGGTAATGTCAAGATCTATACTTAACTTCTCAGTACTCTAGGCAAATAATGAATACTGATACCAAGACCTAGTACAGTATTGTTCTATATATTTATTATGGCTAATATTTAGCTGCTGCTACTTAATGATAAAGCACAGTAGAAACGGTAAAACAATGAAACGTTTATTGCAGTCTGTCAAACTCCTTCTGATCACAATCTGAATTCATATATTTTTATTTAAAATTAACAGATATTATAAACAATTAGGCTACCAGAGTGAACGCAACAATGTATTAATCTGCAATATGTTGCAGACCACTCAATCAGCCAATAAAATAATAAAGTAAATACTAGTGCATCTGTGACACTAGTATTTTATGAAATAAAGCTGATGTAAATCATATAAACAAATACAAACACTACTGAAAGCTTTGTTGACAAACAGTTGAATGCTTATGGATAAAAGTAGTATAGAACTGCACTAACACTGAGTATAGCACTGTAGTAATCAGCAAATCTACATACAATAATTTGTGCAGGTAAATTTATAGTTATAAAAACAGCAAAATATGTAAGCAGGACTTTTATTATTTATTACTGACTAATATGGTAATGTATTATTGCAATACAGATGTCTTTATTACAATAAACATGTTACTTAATGGTTTTAAAGCAATGTATTTTGAATAAACACAGTAATCTAGAGGTGTCTTGTGGCTCACACTTGCTCATTAATGACCAGTCCTTTACATATCCCCATTTGCAACTCTGTGTTCTTCACTGCAACTGGCTGATTCCAGCTATCTGTGAGGTTACAATATATTTGTTTATTGCTTTAAAAATGCTAGCAGTGGCCAGTGCTGGTGTGCAGGTATTGTAAATCATACCTATTTAACAGCAGGTGACACAGTGACATTATAAACACATACAAGCGGCATGCTGATAGAGAAGGATCTGAGGTGGCACTGATATCATGTGAGGTTTACACTAAATTACAGCAGTCAGCACAGGCAGGAAAAAATGTTAAGAAGGTCTTTTGGAAAGTCAAATTGAAACGTGTTTGATTCAAATAGAGCTTTTCAATTTAAGACACTTTTAAATTCATTTTCACGTTTACTTTGTTGTCTTGGTATCCATTGTTGAAAAAGTATATGTACATATCTACACTATTGGGAGCTAGCTTTGCACTGTGTCTCTTGTTATTGGCTCACATATGTACTCAGCGAGATCCCAAAAGTGCATTGCTGCTCTGGAGCTGACTATAACTATGTGTTCATTTGCAGGGGTTTAAACACACAATTGTTTATTTAAAAAGGAATTTACTGTAGGGAAAAAATTGGTAATGGTTAATAAGGGACTACAGGAGACAGTGTGTAATGATCTGATCTGCTGAGGCGATATGATCTAAGAGGTCGTGTCAGTATAAGGTCCCTCAAAGAACTTTAGAAACACAAATGTTAAATTGAGAAATGTTTATCTCAGTATGTAGGGTTCTGTGTCTGAAGGAGAGACTCATATATTACAATATAAGATCTAAAAAAAAAAAAAAAAAAAAAAGATTTTACATGATTTCTCTCCATGGTGGCGAGTTTTTGATCATCAGGCCCTCAGAGAGACTCTTTAGGCCACAGCTCAACAAAGTTTTTCAAAATCATCAAAATATATAACAAGTAGAAGTGTGTGTGTGTGCGCGCGTATGTACTGAATCCAAAATAGCAAGAAAAGTTATTAGTGCACTAAAAGAGACTCTCCCTCAATTATTTGAGCAGAAAATCCTATTTTAACCCCTTAATGACCACAATGTACCCTATATGTCACTGGTCGTTCAGGGTTTTTTCAGGACATAATAGTACAAGTCTAGCAAGAACACGCTATGAATTCCCTCCCTCCAGCAGGCTTTGTGGAATAGAGCAGTCTCAACGCTGGTGGCAAGACCGCGCTATAAAACAATTAAGTCCCAAAAAAAGGCCAGCGACATACAGGGTACGTCGCTGGTCCTTAAGGGGTTAAAGTTCGATATATTATGTATCAAACTTTATTCCAGATCACATGTATCAAAAGTAGATTCTAATAACCAGTCTCCATGGTAACAATAGTCGTATACAATATGGTAGCGTTTGGTGATTTAGTGCTAACCTCGGTTTTACAATTTATATTGTTTTACCTAACTTTTATGTTTAAAATTAGGTAAATACAACCTAAGATGAACAACAACACGACATAATACACTGTGTCATGATTTATTTAACAAAAATAAAGCCAAAATGGAGAAGCCATGTGTGAAAAACTAAGTACACCTTATGATTAATAGCTTGTAGAACCACCTTTAGCAGCAATAACATAAAGTTATGTTTTCTGTATGACTTTTATCAGTTTCTCAAATCATTGTGGAGGAATTTTGCCCCACTCTCCTTTACAACATTGCTTCAGTTCATTGAGGTTTTCGGGCATTTGTTTATGCACAGTTTTCTTAAGGTTCTGATATAGCATTTCAATCGGGTTGAGGTCTGGACTTTGACTGGGTCATTGCAACACATTGATTCTTTTCTTTTTCAGCCATTCTGTTGTAGATTTGCTGGTGTGCTTGGGCTCATCGTCCTGTTGCATGACCCAATTTCGGCCAAGCTTTAGCTGTTGGACAGATGGCCTCACATTTGACTCATAATACTTTGCTATACAAAGGAGTTCATGGTTGACTCAATGACTGTAAGGTACCCAGGTCCTGTGGCTGCAAAACAAGCCCAAATCATTACCCCTCCACCACCGTGCTTGACAGTTGCTATGAGGTGCTTGTGATAAAATGCTGTGTTTGTTTTTTGCCAAATGTGGCGCTGTGCATTATCTCCACTTTGGTCTTGTCTGTCCAAAGGACATTTTTCCAGACATCCTGTGGTTTGTTCAGATGCAACTTTGCAAACCTAAGTTGTGCTGCCTTGTTCTTTTTAGAAAGAAGACGCTTTCTCCTGGTAACCCTTCCATACAAACCATATTTGTAAGTCTTTTTCTAATTGTACTGTCATGAACTTTAACATTTAACATGCAAACTGAGGCCGGTAGAGTCTGAGATGTAACTCTTGTTTTTTTTTTTTTTGCATTTCTCTAAGTATTGCATGGTCTGAACTTGGGGTAAATTTGCTGGGACGTCCACTCCTGGGAAGATTGGCAACTGTTTTGCATGTTTTCCACTTGTGAATAATCTTTCTCAGTTTTTAAATGGCCTTATAACCCTTCCCAGATTGATGGGCAGCAACAATTGCTTCTCTAAAATCATTGCTGAATCTTTCCTCCTTGGCCTTGTGTTAACACCCACCTGAATGCTCCAGACCAACAGACTGCTAAAACTTCAGCTTTTATAGAGGTGGTTACACTTGCTGATTATTAATTAATCAAGGACATTTGATTAGCAGCACTTGGCTGCTACTTAGCCTCTTAATTCCTATGGAAGAAGTAAGGGTGTACTTAGTGTTTCACACATGGCTTTTCCATTTTGGCTTTATTTTTGTTAAATAATTCATGACACAGTGTAATATGTCATGTGTTGTTGTTCATCTGACGTTGTATTTACCTAATTTTAAGACCTGCTAAGGACCAGATGATTGTTATTATGTCCTTATGCGTAAAACCATAGAATTCAAGAGATTCTACGTTCTTTTTCCCATGTATGTGCTGAAATGTACTTGTGGTCTTTTGTATGGAGGGAAAAAAAATACATAAAAAAGGGGCATAGATCAACATAAATCTAACATTAGAATGCCTAAATTAAAACAACTCCGAGTTCCGTCTCTTGTTGCTGAGTGGGCCAGAAGGCTAAACAGCTAAGACTTATAGTTTCATAAAAAATAACACTAAACAGACGTGGATATGACCAAACAATTTCTCTTCAAGAAAGTTTAATTAAAGCTAGATATGTTATATCAAAATACATTCTTCAGACACTATAAATAGAAATGCCATGCAACAGTAGTCAGTTGTTGTTCAGTCTACATCCTACCCAAATGCAGAAAATGGAAATTCAATTATGGAAAACAAGACTCCATGATAAATCCTTGAATTCAAATAAATCTGACATTAATTCTTGCAAACACAAAAGTTTTTATTAACCTCATAACATCAACTGTTCATGGTGCTACACCCTGCTGGCATCCAAGTAGTTAAGCGTTACATGACTCCCTTAACAAATTAAAAGCTTAAATGGCCAGTAAAGTCAAAATGAAAATTAAAGGGACATCAAATCCCAAAAAAATATTTTATGATTCAGATAGAAAATACAAATTTAAACAACTTTCAAATTTACTTATATTATCTAATTGGTTCATTCTCTTGGTATCCTTTGTTGAAGAAGAAGCAATGCACTACTGGAAGCTAGGTAACGCACTGGGTGAGTCAATAACATGAGGCATATAGGTGCAGTCACCAATCAGCAGTTTATTAGCCTACCTAGGTATCATTTTCAACAAAGGATACCAAAAGAACAAAACAAAATAGATAATAGAATTAGAATGGAAAGTTGTTTAAAATCACATGCTCCATCTAAATCATGAAAGAAAAGAAAAATCTGTGTTTCATGTCCCTTTAAATGAATTGGATAGAGCATGAGGTTTTTGGGTTTTTTTTCCAAATTACTTCTATTACTAATTGTTGTTAGGTCTCTTGGTATTCTTTGTTAAAGGGTAATCCTAGGTGAGCTCAGGGGTGTGCTTGTGTTTTTAGCCTTCTGACAAACACTGCTGCCATAGAATACAAGAGACATGGGCACACTCCTATCAGCTAATATGTAACATTACGAGTGCTTTACCTTTGAGACTAATCTTCCCACTCTAGGATGAGACACCTGCATCCTAATATAAACCAAACACTTCTTCTCTCTCACGCATGGATATACCGTCAAGCTTCTGCCATAGCCTAGGCAATGAGATTTATGCTAAGAAGCGGGCACCTCTACCCACTGTTTCGTACCTCTCTCCATTTGGACTTCTGGAATTAATTGTTACTGTGTCTGAAGCGGTTCCGTTCTGAAGTCTACAGTCTTCTGGCTGGGGGTGTGCCTGTGCAAATGCTTACACAGTAAGAGAATCTCCTGTATATTATGTGTCTTCCTATTTGTGTCAATAACAGCATAACTTGTATATATCTGCACTTTATCTGCTCATCTGAATTTTACCTACTTAAACCTACCTCCGTGATAAACAGTAATATTCGTCATCAACGGAGCAAAGGCCTGTCCACAAATCCATACTGCTAGATTACGAGTCTTGCGTTAGCCTTAAAATGCAGCATTGAGAGGTCCCAACGCTGCTTTTTAATGCCCGCTGGTATTACGAGTCTTGAAATGACAGGCTCACCGCTCACTTTTTCGGCCAGACTCGAAAATACCGCAAATCCACTTACGTCAATTGCGTATCCTATTTTTTCAATGGGACTTGCATAGCGCCGGTATTACGAGTCTTCCAAAAAGTGAGCGGTAGACCCTCTCCTGTCAAGACTGGTACCGCATTTTAAAGTCAGTAGTTTTATGGTCTAACGCCGTAGCCTAAAACTCTTAACTAAAGTGCTAAAAGTTCATTAACACCCATAAACTACCTATTAACCCCTAAACTGAGGCCCCCCCCCATAAACTACCTATTAACCCCTAAACTGAGGCCCCCCCCCACATCGCAAACACTAAAATGAAATTTTTAACCCCTAATCTGCCGAACCGGACATCGCCGACACCTACCTACATTTATTAACCCCTAATCTGCCGCCCCCAACGTCGCCGCCACTATATTAAAGTTATTAACCCCTAAATCTAAGTCTAACCCTAACCCTAACACCCCCTAACTTAAATATAATTTAAATAAATCTAAATAAAATAACTACAATTAACAAAATTATTCCTATTTAAAACTAAATACTTACCTGTAAAACAAACCCTAAGCTAGCTACAATATAACTAATAGTTACATTGTAGCTAGTTTAGGATTTATTTTTATTCTACAGGCAACTTTGAATTTATTTTAACTAAGTAGAATAGTTATTAAATAGTTATTAACTATTTAATAGCTACCTAGTTAAAATAAAGACAAATTTACTTGTAAAATAAAACCTAACCTAAGTTACAATAACACCTTACACTGCACTATAATTAAATGAATTCCCTAAATTAACTACAATTAAATACAATTATCTAAAGTACGAAAAAAAACCCCACTAAATTACAGAAAATAATAAAATAATTACAAGTTTTTTAAACTAATTACACCTAATCTAATCCCCCTAATAAAATAAAAAAGCCCCCCAAAATAATAAAAAGCCCTACCCTATACTAAATTACAAATATCCCTTAAAAGGGCCTTTTGCGGGGCATTGCCCCAAAATAATCAGCTTTTTTACCTGTAAAAAAAAGTACAATACCCCCCCCAACATTAAAACCCACCACCCACACACCCAACCCTACTCTAAAACCCACCCAATCCCCCCTTAATAAAACCTAACACTAACCCCTTGAAGATCACCCTACCTTGAGAAGTCTTCACCCAACCGGGCCGAAGTCCTCAACGAAGCCGGGCGAAGTGGTCCTCCAGACGGGCAGAAGTCTTCATCCAAGCCGGGAAGAAGAGGTCCTCCAGACGGGCAGAAGTCTTCATCCAGACGGCATCTTCTATCTTCATCCATCCGACGCGGAGCGGGTCCATCTTCAAGACATCCGACGCAGAGCATCCTCTTCATCCGACGGCCGACGACTGAATGAAGGTTCCTTTAAGTGACGTCATCCAAGATGGCGTCCCTTCAATTCCGATTGGCTGATAGAATTCTATCAGCCAATCGGAATTAAGGTAGAAAAAATCCTATTGGCTGATGCAATCAGCCAATAGGATTGAAGTTCAATCCTATAGGCTGATCCAATCAGCCAATAGGATTGAGCTTGCATTCTATTGGCTGTTCCAATCAGCCAATAGAATGTGAGCTAAATCCTATTGGCTGATTGCATCAGCCAATAGGATTTTTTCTACCTTAATTCCGATTGGCTGATAGAATTCTATCAGCCAATCGGAATTGAAGGGACGCCATCTTGGATGATGTCACTTAAAGGAACCTTCATTCAGTCGTTAGGTTTTATTTTACAGGTAAATTTGTCTTTATTTTAACTAGGAAGTTATTAAATAGTTAATAACTATTTAATAACTATTGTACCTAGTTAAAATAAATACAAAGTTGCCTGTAAAATAAAAATAAATCCTAAGCTAGCTACAATGTAACTATTAGTTATATTGTAGCTAGCTTAGGGTTTATTTTATAGGTAAGTATTTAGTTTTAAATAGGAATAATTTAGTTAATGATAGTAATATTTATTTAGATTTATTTAAATTATATTTAAGTTAGGGGGGGTTAGGGTTAGACTTAGGTTTAGGGGTTAAGAACTTTAACGTTGGGGGCGGCAGATTAAGGGTTAATAACTGTAGGTAGGTGGCGGCGACATTGGGGGCGGCAGAGTAGGGGTTAATAAATAAACTGTAGGTGTCGGCGATGTTGGGGGCAGCAGATTAGGGGTTCATAAGTATAATGTAGGTGGCGGCGGTGTCGGGGGCGGCAGATTAGGGTTAATAAGTGTAAGATTAGGGGTGTTTTGACTCAGGGTTCATGTTAGGGTGTTAGGTGTAGACATAACTTTTATTTCCCCATAGGAATCAATGGGGCTGAGTTAGGAGCTTTACGCTGCTTTTTTGCAGGTGTTAGTTTTTTTTTCAGCCGGCTCTCCCCCATTGATTCCTATGGGGAAATCGTGCACGAGCACGTTTAGCCAGCTCACCGCTAACGTAAGCAGCGCTGGTATTGAGGTGAGATGTGGAGCTAAATTTTGCTCTCCGCTCACTTTTCTGCGGCTAACGCCGGGTTTGTAAAAATCCGTAATACCAGCGCTGTCTGTAGGTGAGCGGTGAGCATAAACTGCTTGTTAGCACTGCACACCATTACCGACAAAACTCGTAATCTAGGCGATAGTTTGCTGGTCTCAGGGGAACCGCTCATACACATGCTGTCAGACCCCGCTCCTCACTTCCCCATTGGATTGTTTAACTGCAGCAGAGGTAAAGCTGCATATGCATAACATACACTGCTTACTAAACGGACTACCGAAATAAGCCTCAGCCATCTTCATCCTGTGAAAAATTTCCTAATAGATTATACTAGTTCATTATCTTTCTAATCATCCTCCATCCAAAGTATATTGCAACCTGATCTGGGCTTGTCACATATACATACTCCCTTTCTTCAAGCTTACATACATTACAAAGCTAAAATCAGAACTGACCTAACCTCTTAATAAATGCTACTAAGTAGTTACTATTCAATTGACACAATTGTCTTCATAATCATTTCATTGCTACATAGCAGCTTCAATCCTACTCTAAACTACAGGGAATAGGATCACTTGGCCACACCACAGTTGACGTCTAACTGTACTTCTACGAAGAACTCAAGTCACGACAGTGTGACACTACATAGGTTTACTCTTCAGCAAAGGATACCAAAAGAACAAAACAAATTTGATGATAAAAATCTACTGGAAAGTTGCTTTAAATTGCAATCTCTATCTGAATCGTGAGCATTTCATTTTGACTTTACTGTCCCTTTACTGATCTAAACATTACATTTGCAATGCTTCCCAAATCCACTGGGGGATAGAGCTCATTGTAGGTCTAAATTTTGTAATGTACTGAGAAGGAACTGCATTGCTTGTTTTCTTTAAATACTCATCATAATTTGTTCTATCATGTTGATGAGATCTAAACAGGATCGAAAAAAGCTGTCCACGTGATTTCCCTTAACGTTATTTCCAATCCTTACTCTGCTTTATAGCTGCCTAAAGTAACACTGCACTGACATACGATCTAAGTCTGGGTTATAAACAGACAATGTAAGCAAAAATGTAACGTATACTAAGATATGAGTGCATAACCTTACCCAAAATCCCTTGATCCAGTGAAAACACTGTTCAAGTCCATATATGTTATAGAATAATCTACTGAAGGTCACATTAATTATGTGTAACAGACTAAGGGCCAGATTACAAGTGGAGTGCTAACAGTCACGTGCGAGTGATAAGGGGTTTATCGCAGGTGTTTGCACGCATCAGGTTTTTCACTTGTATTACAAGTTTAAAGTAAATGCGATCTTTTGAGTGCAATTGAAGTTAACGCACGTTGGGTCAGCGCAACCTCAGAACTCTGGTTAACTGTTCTGCGAAACAAAAAAGTGTCACAAAACACATCAGAAATACATTACAAAGCGCAGTTACACTCATTATAACACATACAAATGAGAAGAGGTATGTTTTGACGAGAATGACAAATAAAAATCAGCGGAAGTGGCGGCGACTCTACTTTTGAAAAAGCCAGTGTATGGCGAAATATGCTAAGGGTGGTTTAAGAGTAGATGGGTGCAAGCAATATACTTATTTGTATGTGAATGTTGAAAATTTGAGCCGGTCCTGCTCTGGCTGTTTCTATTTGGAAATGGGGTTATCCTGGAAGGGAGGGGTACACAATCTTATAGGGGTCTTCTGCTTTGTTCTTTGAATTATGTCTCCCTCAGCAGTCTACTTGGTTATCAGCTATGGTTTGAGTTCAATAATTTATCATTATACAGAGTAACAAGCGATTAAAGGGAAAGTAAAGTCCAAATTAAACTTTTATGATTCAGATAGGGACATGTAATTTTAAACAACTTTCTAATTTACTTTTATCATCAAATTTGCTTTGTTCACTTGGTAATCTTAGTCGAAAATTAAACCATAGGTAGGCTCATATGCTTATTTCTAAGCTCTTGAAGGACGCCTCTTATCTGAATGCATTTTACTGTTTTTCAAAGCTAGGTGGCGTTAGTTCACGTGTTTCATATAACTAACATTGTGCTCATGCACGTGGAGTTATTTAAGAGTCAGCACTAATTGCCTGAAATGAAAGTCTGTCAAAAGATCTGAGATATAAGATTTAAGTACATAAGTAGAAAAAAATCTAAGAAGGACAATATAGGTACATTAACCCCTTAATGACCGAGGACGTGCAGGGTACGTCCTCAATAAAAAGGCAGTTAACGCCTGAGGACGTACCCTGCACGTCCTCGGTGTGGAAAGCAGCTGGAAGCGATCCTGCTCGCTTCCAGCTGCTTTCCGGTTATTGCAGTGATGCCTCGATATGGAGGCATCCTGCAATAACCTTACATGGCCATCCGATGCAGAGAGAGCCGGTATCGTTGGTGGGTGGGAGCCGCCTTGGGAGGCGGGTGGGAGCCGCCTTGGGAGGCGGGTGGGCGGCCATCGGTGTGCCGCGTGACGTCAAGGGGGGCGGGATCGGGGGCAGGACCGTCGGGGGCGCGCACGGACGCGCAAGCGTGCACGGAGGGTGGCGGGCGCGTGGACGGGGCGGGAGCGGGTGGGAACCGCTACACTACGGAAAATGTTTTAATAAAAGTGGCCTAATCTTGTTTGTGCAAAAGCACAAAAAGAGATCGTGGAGGGGTGGGGGGTTGGTTTTGTGTGGGGGGAAGCTACACTACAGAAAAGTTTAACAAATGTTAAAAAAAAAACATTTTTTCTTCTAAACTGTCTGCCAGTACCCAAGATGGCGCCCATTAAGTTAGAGTGGGAGGGTTATAGAGCTGTTTGGGGGGGATCAGTGAGGTTGGGGGCTAAGGGGGGATCGTACACAGCAGCATATGTAAATATGCTTTTTAAAAAACAAAACAAAAAAAAACAAATATAGCTTTTATTTTAGTACTGGCAGACTCTCTGCCAGTACTTAAGATGGCGGGGACAATTGTGGGGTGGGGGTGGGAAGAGAGCTGTTTGGGAGGGATCAGGGGGTCTGATGTTTCAGGTGGGAGGCTGAGCTCTACATTAAATCTAATATTAACCCTGCAAGCTCCCTACAAGCTACCTAATTAACCCCTTCACTGCTAACCATAATACACGTGTGATGCGCAGCGGCATTTAGCGGCCTTCTAAATACCAAAAAGCAACGCCAAAGCCATATATGTCTGCTATTTCTGAACAAAGGGGATCCCAGAGAAGCATTTACAACCATTTGTGCCATAACTGCACAAGCTGTTTGTAAATGATTTCAGTGAGAAACCTAAAATTGTGAAAAATTTAACGTTTTTTTTTAATTTGATCGCATTTGGTGGTGAAATGGTGGCATGAAATATACCAAAATGGGCCTAGATCAATACTTGGGGTTGTCTACTACACTACACTAAAGCTAAAATTACCCCAAAAAGCTCCCTACATGCTCCCTAATTAACCCCTTCACTGCTGGGCATAATACACGTGTGGTGCGCAGTGGCATTTAGTGGCCTTCTAATTACCAATAAGCAACGCCAAAGCCATATATGTCTGCTATTTCTGAACAAAGGGGATCCCAGAGAAGAATTTACAACCATTTGTGCCATAATTGCACAAGCTGTTTGTAAATAATTTCAGTGAGAAACCTAAAGTTTGTGAAAAAATTTGTGAAAAAGTGAACAATTTTTTTTATTTGATCGCATTTGGCGGTGAAATGGTGGCATGAAATATACCAAAATGGGCCTAAATCAATACTTTGGGTTGTCTACTAAAAAAAAATATATACATGTCAATGGATATTCAGAGATCCCTAAAAGATATCAGTGTTCTAATGTAACTAGCGCTAATTTTGAAAAAAAAATGGTTTGGAAATAGCAAAGTGCTACTTGTATTTATGGCCCTATAACTTGAAAAAAAAGCAAAGAACATGTAAACATTGGGTATTTCTAAACTCAGGACAAAATTTAGAAACTATTTAGCTTAGGTGTTTTTTGGTGGTTGTAGATATGTAACAGATTTTGGGGGTCAAAGATAGAAAAAGTGGGGGGTTTTCAATTTTTCCTCATATTTTATAATTTTTTTTATAGTAAATTATAAGATATGATGAAAATAATGGTATCTTTAGAAAGTCCATTTAATGGCGAGAAAAACGGTATATAATATGTGTGGGTACAGTAAATGAGTAAGAGGAAAATTACAGCTAAACACAAACACCGCAAAAATGTAAAAATAGCCTTGGTCCCAAACGGACAGAAAATGGAAAAGTGCTGTGGTCATTAAGGGGTTAAAATGCGTGGAGGGTAGCATGATTAACAGTGACAGGGAGAAGGCTGAGATACTAAACCAGTTTTTGTCTTCAGTATACACAAGAGAGGAACCATTGGATTATACTTTGGAACAAATTAGAACATGCCAGCCCATACCATTAACTGGGTTATGTATAGAGGATATCAGGAACAAATTGGATAATATTAACTTAAATAAAACTCCAGGCCCAGATGGAATACACCCAAGGGTGTTAAGGGAACTTAGCACTGTTATAGACAAACCTCTACTCTTAAATTTTTCAAGACTCATTATGCTCATTAGCATTAGCTGATGTGGTGCCACTCTTCAAAAAGGCAAGTAGGGATGATCCAGGAAGCTATAGACCAGTTAGTCTGACATCAATAGTGGGGAAGATATTTGAAGGGATTATAAAGGATTATATTGATGAGCATATTCGTGTAAACAAGATTATGAGTTCTAATCAGCATGGTTTTAGGAGAAATAGATCACATCAAAATAATCGAATTAGATTCTATGAGGAAGCAAGTAAAAATATAGATAAAGGGGAATCAGTTGATCTGATATACTTAGATTTTGCAAAGGCGTTTGATACAGTGCCACATGAGAGATTAATGCACAAAATTAAGGGAATGGGAATAGCTGAAAATGTTAGCTAATGGATAAATAACAGGATAAAAGACAGGGAGCAATGAGTAGTAGTAAATGGATCATACTCAGATTGGACAAAGGTAATCAGTGGAGTCCCCCAGGGATCAGTACTGGGCCCTATTTTTTTTAATATTTTTATAAATGACTTGGAGCAAGGATTAAATAGCAACATCTCTATTTTTGCAGATGATACTAAGTTAAGTAAGGTCATTAGGTCAGCGCAGGAAGAACTTTCGTTACAAAGGGACCTGCAAAAATTAGAAGTATGGGCAGGTAAATGGAAAATGAGATTTAATACGGGAAAATGCAAGGTTCTACATTTTGGAAGTAAAAATAAGCAGGCAACGTATTATTATTTAAATGGGACAAGACTTAGCCAAACACAGGAGGAAAGGGATTTGGGGGTAGTAATAGATAACAAGCTAAAGATGGGTGCACAATGCAGGGCAGTGGCTTCAAAGGCTAATAAGATACTAGCATGTATTAAAAGAGGCATTGATTCAAGGGAGGAAAGCATAATTCTGTCACTATATAAAGCCCTGGTAAGACCTCACCTTGAGTATGGAGTGCAGTTCTGGGGACCGATCGCAAAAAAAGATATTGCAGAACTAGAAAAAAGTTCAGAGAATGGCCACAAAACGAATAAGGGGATTGGAGAATTTAAGCTATGAGGAGAGGCTAGGTCTATTTTCTTTAGAAAAAAAAAAACCCTAGATACATTTAAAAATTGTTTGGATACATTTCTGTCTATAAACAAAATTCATGGATATGATTGCTAGTATTAAATGGGTCACCTTTTAGTGGGATTATTTAAGATTAACTGGAGCTTTTTGTATATATTTTAGATTTGTATAGGTTGAACTCGATGGACTTCGGTCTTTTTTCAACCTCATCTACTATGTTACTATGTTATATGGAGGCAGTCAGCAGAAGCTTAGATACAAGGTAATTACAGAGGTAAAGGGTATATTTCTATAACAGTGTAATTTATGCAAAACTGGGGAATGGTAAATAAAGGGATTATCTATCTTTTTAAACAATAACATTTTTGGTGTTTACTATCCCTTTAAGATAACAGTTATAAAGGTTTAAATATAGTATTCTAAGATTGCTACAAAAAGCATCTAATATAACTACATGATATTGATACACCCTTTGTGGTAATTACTAGTAACTTATTCTGCCTGGTATAAATAAAACTCATTATGTCAATTACATGTTACCATATTATGAATAACAAACGGATAGATTCAGAGTTATGCGTTACAGTTTTAACGCTGAAAAAATTGCCATTTTCAGCGTAAAAACAGTAACGCAGCCATTACGAGTCTTGTCGGTATAGCTATACCGCAAGCATTTTAGCCTGCCGCACTAAAAAAAATGACGTTTTTGCGTGGGATTTCCATAGCGCCGGGATTACAAGTTGTGCAATGAGGCTAAAATGCTTGCGTTACAGCCTATACCGACACTATCCATTCCGCTATCTGAGAGCAGTAGTTATGAGTTTTGCGCCACAAAAATGTTTCACAAAACTCATAACTAAAGTAAATTACAATACCCCATCTTAAAATAAATAAAAACTTACCTGTGAAATTAAAAAAACCTAAGTTTAAACTATAAATTAACCTAACTAAATATTATACTAAACTATTATGCTAAAATTAAAATAACTACCAATTAAAAAAACTAAATTACACATTAAAAAAACTAACACTACTAAAAAAAATTAAGTTTAAAATTACATAAAATAAAAAATACTAAATTACGAAAAATAACAAACGAAATTATCAAAAATAAAGACAATTACACCTAATCTAACAGCCCTATAAAAATAAAAATACCCCCTAGCCTACAATAAACTATCAATAGCCCTTAAAAGGGCCTTTTGTAGGGCATTGCCCTAAAGAAATCAGCTATTTTACCTTTAAAAAAATACAAAGACCCCCCAACAGTAAAACCCACCACCCAACCAACCCCCCAAAATAAAAAAAAACCTAACTCTAACAAAAACCAAAGCTACCCATTGCCCTGAAAAAGGCATTTGTATGGTCATTGCCCTTAAAAGGGCATTCAGCTCTTTTACATTGCCCTGAAAAGGGCATTCAGCTCTTTTATAAAAGCCCAAACCATAATCTTTTTTAAAAAAAAAAAAACACCTAAAAAATGTTTAAAAAAAAACCTAACACTAACGCCCGAAGATCCACTCACAGTTTCTGAAGTCCGGTCATCCATCCTCATCCAGGCGGCATCTTCTATCTTCATCCAGGCGGCATCTTCTATCTTTATCCTGGCAGTGTCTTCTATCTTTATCCTGGCGGCGCAGAGTGGATCCATCCTTGAAGACATACAGCGCGGAGCTTCCTCTTCATATGGTCACCGCCGTACACTGGATCTTCAATGCAAGGGAGCCTTTTCAAAATGGCGTCCATTGCATTCCTATTGGTTGATTTGATTCTTGAAATTAAAATCAGCCAATAGGATGAGAGCTACTGAAATTCTATTGGCTATTTAAATCAGTCAATTGGCTCATTGAATCAAATCAGCCAATAGGAATGCAAGGGACAATGGGTAGCTTAGGTTTTTGTTAGAGTTAGGTTTTTTATGTTGGGGGCTAGTTGGGTAGTGGGTTTTACTGTTGGGGGGTCTTTGTAATTTTTTCAAGGTAAAAGAGCTGATTTCTTTAGGGCAATGCCCTACAAAAGGTAGTTGGTAGTTTATTGTAGGCTAGGGGGTGTTTTTATTTTGGGTGGGGGGGGCTTTTTTATTTTTATGGGGCTTTTAGATTAGGTGTAATTGTTTTTATTTTTGATAATTTTGTTTGTTATTTTTTGGCGGTTTAGGGGTTAATAGGTTTATTTAGTGAAGGTGATGTGGGAGGCCAGAGGTTTAGGGATTAACTTTTATTAGTGGTGGCGATGTCAGGGAGCGGCGGAATAGGGGTTAATAACTTTTATTAGTAGTGGCAATGTCGGGAGCGGCAGATTAGGGGTTAATAACTTTATTTAGGTGTCGGCAATCTCAGGGGCAGCGGATTAGGGGATAATAACTTTTATTACTGGCGGCGATGTTGGGGGCAGCGAATTAGGGGTGTTTAGACTTGGGGTTTATGTTAGGGTGTTAGGTTTGGACGTAACTTTTTTTTCCCCATAGACATCAATGGGGTTGCGTTACGGAGCTTTTCATTCCGCACTTCAGGTGTTAAATTTTTTTCTAACTCTCATAATTGATGTCTATGGGAAAAGCATGCACAAGCACATATTTACAGCCCTTGGATTTTGTGCGGTATGGATCTTATCGCCACCATATCGGACGCACAAGGAGGCTTTTCAGAAACTTGTAATGGCAGCGCTATGGGGGGTGAAATAACGCAACTTTCGCACCCTCTATAGTGCAAAATTTGTAATCTAGGCGAAAGTTTGTTATTGTGCAGATTGGTAGAAAAGCTCAATCTATGTTGAATGGGATATTCCTATATTTAAAGCAATAATATGGTGTTTTTATTTAACCCTTCTATTGACCACACTAAATGTTTTCAGTTACTTGTTAAGATTTCTTAACCATTATATAACCAACTAGTCTAATTTATTTAGATTATGCACTGGGAATAACATAGGCTCTTTTACTATAAAATAGGGGCGCACGTATATAATTTGCATATCAGCGAGATCCCATAGAATCGTAATGTAATTCATATGGGATAGTTCTGAAACAAACCAAGAACTGCAACACACCTCCTTCTGACATTTTAATGGGCCCATTTTGTTATATGCATATTCCAATCTCTTTAAGGTACATAACTAGCAAGATACGTTATAATATAAGGGTTTTATATACTCCATATAGGCTACTTACAAAGTTACAGGCATTCAGAATCCATTGACCTTTGATAGCAACAGTAGCATACTGGGGTATCCTATTTCTTATATAAGTGTCACAAAATCAATCTCATTGGAGTCTACATAGATTCATTTAGTATTGCATAGGGCACTGACACTCTAGAATCATTAAGAGTGGAGACATATAATGATATCCACCTAGACCCTTGATTTCTTAACAGTGGATTTGACTCCGCATATATGTAATATATTATTCAGCCTAGCGGGTTCATTTCATTAAGAGACTCGCACATTATTGCGGCAACTGTTTTTATTTTTTGTTTTCTTCACCCATTTGTAATACATTCAATAAAGATTGATGATATTAACTTTAAAATTCATGGTAACACACGCATATATATATATATATATATATATATATATATATATATATATATATATATATATTAGAGGTGTGAAGCCTGTGTACATGGGCCATATTCTTTATTGCAGCGGTCCTACCCGTGCTCCCACCCAGTCATGGCCCCGGCCACGCTCGTCATGCCCCCGGTGCTACACACGCACTGCCAGCGCTCCCGCCTAGCCAAGTCCTTGTCACGGCCCCGCTCACTTCTGCCAGCCACGCCCTAATGTGCGCGCAACTGACGACAGGGACGGACGCGTTACAAACGTGTTTATAGTGTAGATATATATACTGTATGTCTATAAATGTTTACATACTGTATGTATTTATATGTGTAAATATGTATTGACAGTCATATATACAGATATAAACACATAAATACATATGTACACATATATGGACATATATATATATATATATATATATATATATATATATATATATATATATATATATATATATGCATTGGAGCTCTTTGAAGTTAAGTTGATGAAAACATGTAAAATCTAATTTATGCAATATTCATATTTAATAATGTGTTATACTGTGTATTTATTGTAAAGATTTTACATTCCAATGTTCTGCGCAGAATATGCTTTATATATTGCTAAATAGGTATTCCTATATATATCTATATGTATTTATATCTATACTGTATATATAATTATGTATATATAGTTATAGATACCTACTGTACCAAAAAAAATCATAAATATGTAGAAATATGTATTTATTAATAAATAGAACATATTCTGCTATGTGAAGAACATTGGAATGTGAAATATTCATATTTTCATGCAGGTTAGCTCACTTTTTTGCTCCATATTCTAAGTTCATCTTTTACACGTGACGGTTAAACGCATGAGCGATAACTTTTGACTTTCAACTCATCATACGAGAGCAACACAACGCACACAAAAAGCTTACTTCTAACACAGTTAAATAGCGCTCCACTTGTTATCTGGCCCTAAATCCTTTATCTAATCATTATAAGGCTGTTGCGTCATTGTTAAACAACAAATGAAATCATTACATACAGGATGCATTTACTCAGCTGTTGGCGGCCCACATGTTTGTTTTTCATACTCTTATTAAAAATGTTACTGTTAATTTTGTGACATAGTGGATGTGACACAGACGTGAGTCTGACCAGATTAGAGCTCCACATATAAGTTGTACACACACAAAATAATATAATTGTATGGGGGCTAAAGAGTGTTTTTGTAGCTATGGCATTATACACTGTCTGGCTAAAATCCTCCTGTTAAACTCAGGTTTACAATGATATGTCTCTACTTGTTTTTTTTCTGACTTCACTAAGACTGTGTTTGCCAATGCTTAGAACTTGTGTTTTCCTCTTCAATTACAGCACCATAGTTCATATTTTTAGAAAAAAGCTGTCTGCTGACTAACCTAAAAAACACTCCTCTATTATGTTTCTGCACTATGTCATCAAGGTCTGGAAATATCTAGATGTACGTATATGACTGTAGAAAGTGTTCAGCTAAAAGTATCTTTAGTTACAGTAACTTGCAACTCAGGGGCACAAACACACAACGCCCTTTGTTCTTAATATTACAAAAGTATCGTACAGAGATATGTAAATGTTTTGCAGGCACACAGGCCCCACGACAGCTAGCTCATTGTGCCATTGTCGTGTTGCAAAAGTGGTTGGCATGGAAGGGAAGTGAGTGGTATATTAATTAGTTTAATTACTGTAACTTAATTATAAAATTCTACTTTAAAAGACAGTGCTTTCATTACAGGTACAAATCCCCAAATCCAGAATTCCAAAATCCAAACTTATTCTGAAATCCAACATTTTTCATTAATATTTTAAAAAATGTATCAATAATTACAATTTTTCACTGCCTGTAAGTCACAATCTTCTCTGTCTGTGTCTTTGGTTTAGTGTTTGTGTTCTAAAATGCAAATAATAGTCTATATTTATTTCAAACAACAAACCTTACCTTTCTGATTACAGTACTGTACTTTATTTCTGAGGGTACTATGTATACAAAAGTATTAAAAATGATATTAAACCACCTTTAGGTTACAGTATAAGCTGTATTATGACATGTAAATAGTGCCTAAATGACATAAGATGTTGTTTACACTTGGTCCTATCCCCTCTACAAACTGCACCATTTTACAGATGCAAATATAAGAAATATTCCAAAATCCAAACGATTCCAACAGTTTTCTACCTGTAATAGTATTTTATTTAATGATACTGAAAAGTTTATTGTGTACTGTTTGTTACTGACAGGGTATTTATCACTGCCTGGTAATAATAATAAACACATACAAAATCTGCTTAAAGGGACAGTATACTGTAAAATAGTTTTTACCTTAATGTGTTTACAATTGCTTTTTTTACCAACTGCAGAGTAAAAAATTTATGAAAATTAGCTTTTTAAGGTTTATTTCTGTATATTAAAGCTCTGATTTTGTGTTTTGAAGCCGCAGCCTAATAAAATAGGTTGAGCTTGTAGGTATAATCAGATCTCATTACTGTATCACATTGTGCACATATACCTGCTTCTTTATCTTATATCTGTCCTTAAAACAATCACCAATACTTTGAGAGAACATTGGAAAATCAACATTTTATTACCTTATCTCTGCTTTATCACACTGGGAGTGTAATTTCTTCTGCTGGCTGTGTTTACAAAGCTTATCTATAGCTGGTACGCGCGGCCACAAACTTTCAGAATAGGTGGGGATACCACATGCTAAATTAACAATTTCAAATGCCAATATAAGGGTAAAGGAGCTACTTGCAAACAATTTAATACACTCCAGCAGGTAAAGTGGATCATTGGGAACAAATTAAAGGGGAGAAAATTTTTGAGTAAACTGTCCCTTTAAGGCTATGTTATCTGATATATCTGCTGCCCAGTACTTGTATAAACTTTATTTGTGACGCTTTATTAGAGGTCTTCCCCTATGTGTGTATGCAGCTGCACTAACAGCATGGAGGGGTCCAGCCTGTAAGCAGTAGTTACCCCAGTCTGGGACAATGAATGAAAGAGCTGTACTTCCAAAACCTAAATCTATGTATTTACCAGACTGCAGTAGCTTCTGTGACTCGTGCTTGTCTGTTTATCTCTCAATAAATGGTTCATGGAACATGTGGGTGGGATTTCTTGCATATTGATGCAGCAAAATGAACATCTCCAGATCTAAACACCTGAAATCTGCAAGTGAATTATAAGTGGGGCACTCTTGCTTATATTAGTTAGTGTATGTGATGTTTGCATTACTGTGTAGCAGGGTTTAAACACCTAGAAAGATTCCATAAGGGAATTGTAGCTTCTGGGCAGGAAAGTGCCTGTGAGTCAATAAGGAGCGGCAGTCCTACGCCAATGACCCGTAGTTTCCAGCTTGCTGCTCTTGAAAGGATATTTACCTAAGTGTTTTAATCTTCTAAGGAGTTAAAGACAAGATTAGTGCAAAAATGTCTCTAAAATATTACAGCATGTCATTTTTACACCAGAATGTCCCTGTAAGTGCCCACAACTATTAGCAAATTAATAATAGAATGTAAATAACTATACAGCTGCTGATGGTGTAACATGCCCTAAAGGTGTGGGGCTTTAACTCCTATTTGTGTATGCTTGATGTGTTCCTTTATGTATTATTTGACCTAGTTTATAAGTGTTTGTCTTACACCCACTAGTATTGTTTTGTATGTCAGTAATATAATATGAAGTTCATGCTGCAAATCCAGAAAACATAGAAAGCACTAAAGCTTCTCATAGCAATCACTTGGGAATTAATGGGCCCTTCTTGTAGGAAAGAAAGAAAGAAAGAAAGAAAGAAAGAAAATGAGAGAGAGAGAGAGAGAGAGAGAGAGAGAGAGAGAGAGAGAGAGAAAGGGGGGGGGGGGGAGAGAAAATGAGAGAGAAAGAGAGAGTGAGAGAGTGGGAGAGAGAGAAAGGGGGGGAAGAGAGAGAAAGAAAAGAGAGAGAAAATGAGAGAGAAAGAGAGAGAGAGAGAGAGAGAGAGAGAGAGTGAGAAAGGGGGGGAAGAGAGTGAAAGAAAATGAGAGAGAGAGAGAAAGGGGGGGGGGAAGAGAAAGAAAATAGAGAGAAAATGAGAGAGAGAGAGAGAGAGAGAGAGAGAGAGAGAGAGAGAGAGAGAGAGAGAGAGAGAGAGAGAGAGAAAGAGAGAGAGAGAGAGAGAGAAAGGGGGGAAGAGAGAGAAAGAAAAGACAGAGAAAATGAGAGAGAGAGAGAGAGAGTGAGAGAGAGAGAGAACAAGAAGAAAGAAGACAACATTTAGGATAAGAGGTCCAGGTTGTTTTGTATATAAATGTTATATAATAATTTTGTTGTGAGGAATTTGATTGCTTTGTTTGTGCATGTGACAAACAAATTAGCTCATTAAGAGGCCTATTTAACAAAGGTGTGTCAGACCTGACCCGACAATGCTGATCAGGTCCGACAGACCCCGCTGAATGCGGAGAGCAATACGCTCTCCTTATTCAGCATTGCACCTGCAGCTCTTGTGAGGGGGGTGTCAATCAACCCGATCGTACTTGATCGGGTTGAATTGTGGCAATCTCTGTCCGCCCCTTCAGAGCAGGCAGACAGGTTATGGAGCAGCGGTCTTTTGACTGCTGCTTCATAACTGGTGTTTCTGGCGAGTCTGAAGGCTCGCCAGAAACACGGGGCGTCAAGCTCCATACAGAGCTAGATAGATAGGCCCCATAGTCTCTTTTTTTTCACTCTTTTAATGCCCCAGAACAAGCTTATTTTATGTCAATCCTAATTGTCTTGTTCCCTGCAATGAGAAGTGAATCTGCACTATCCTCCTCTATCTGTAGCACCAAAGCAACCTCTTGTTCAGTCTCTCTAGTTTTTTTATTTTGGTTCTTGTACACAACATGTGTCATAAGCATAGTAGCCAATGGGCAAAGAGCTTGTTACCTGACACACTTGTTTGGTTTACTAGCCTTGTGATGCAGTACACTAGTCACTATATTACATTTGTGCTGCTACAATCACTGTACGGACTGGCCACAGCGTGAACTTTTTTGTTTTACACTAAGATTTGGGACCTATCTTAACACATCTGATGAGTCAACGACAAAGGATACCAAAAGAACAAAGTAAAAATAACAAAATAAGTACATTTAAAATACTTTAATTGCATGTTCTATCTGACAATTAAAGTCCCATTAAGTTTACAGTTACACATATCAGCTAATAAAGTTGTATAAGACACTAACCTTCATTAGGTGCTGGTTAATCCATTTTGTAAATGTCTTCTTTTGAACTTTGTCCCTCTCATCTGAAAAGAAAAGACAGAAATAAGACCTTACTACAGGTGTTGCTATTGATAGTATAATTATTCCTAGTTATAAAATTTGCAGGAAGAAAATAATGCAACAAAGAAAAAGAGTTTTAAACAAAGAGAAAAATCAGCTTCCATGTGAAACAACAATATATTGGGGCATTTGCTTATTTCCAAACTTCTGTGTTGCACAATACTCACTGGGTCTGAATAACTGAAATGTAGTGCAAGAAAATACCCTATAATGGACCAGATTATAATTGGAGTACAAAATATCGCTTTCGCTAAATCGATATTTGTGCTCCACTTTGTAAAACCAGTGCGGGCTAATGTGCTCTGGTATTATGAATTGGGTGCAATGTGAATGCGACCTCGTGTTCACATTGCTGGGAAGCATCGCACTCACAAGAGCACGCTTTTATAGGCTCCAATGGGAGCCTCGTTCTGATGCCGTCAGAGATATATATATTTATGTGTCAATATGTGTAGTGTATTCAAGAATTTACATATATATTTACAGGGAACACACGGTTAACATAGACCGCAATGTAAAGGCACTTTTCAGGGTTTTTTTCTAATTTCTCTGGTTAATTTTATAAGCGCTAATTGCTAACGCAAGCTTGCAGTAGCAATAAACAGCCACTAAATTAGCGCTCCACTTGTAATCTAGACAATTATCAGGAAATCACCTTACAAACTGATACATTTTGTAACATTAAAATATTCTCTACACCAAGATGAAAATATAAACGGACACAAATTTAAAGGGCCAAAATAGTCGAGAAATGACATGATCTAATCTAAACGGATGTCATTTTTTACTATCACGGCCCTTTAAGAGCCTATCAGGTGTCAGATTCAGGTTTTAGGAGCAAATTAATAATTTGATATGAATAATATATCATATTTTGTGGATTTGTCAAGCCCTGCTTTATATAAATAATGTATAACCATAAAGTGTAATGCAGGCATCATCCATCTCATACAACTGATACAATGTAACATAACAATGTGGCACAGCTATGTGAAATATACAAGGAATTTCAAAAGGTATCACATATAGCTATTGTTGCTAGTTAACACATCACAAGTACTGTGATCTGTGCTGAGGGAAAGATATTCCTTAGCATTTTCACACAATCACATTAATGTGGGCTGAGGGAAAGTCATTCAGAGTCAGGTCATAAAAAGTACAAAAATGCTACACAGATATGAGGGACTAAAGACTTACAGTAGAGTATCTGACAGACTTGTATTGATGTATAAAACAGAATGTGCTATGCTAAACACATGGATGGAGAGCCAGACTTAAGCACACACACAGGGAACACACACACAGATAGCACCCTTCTCACACTAGTTTGTGACCTTGCTATTTTGACAGCAAGAATTTAAATAATTTGTTGTTTTGCAGCCAAGGACTTAAGCAAACTGAAAATGACATTAGTTTAAAAAAAATCATCTAAAGAGAGAAAATATTATTATGCTAAAGGGACGCATCATTGCCCACCAATAGAGCTGTGGGAGTTGTCCTTATCAGACAGTGAACAATCTATTCAAATAACTAGTTCTGCACAAACGTGTACTTCCTGTTGGGTTCAAAATTAAATAAATAGTTTAAATTAACTTTTTCTTTTAAAAAAAGAATACTTCTTTCAAAAGTACTCCTGTGAAAAAAATCCCACAAGGCTCTGTAATGTTCTCATTATCAATGTATTTCTTTTTATTGAACTTGTTGGTATAGTAAGGAATATATTCTAGCACATGGCTTTAAATATACGAATTTTCTTGTAATTGAGCATATGCAAAAAATATGGCGTTTAACATATTACTGTCCAATAAGAATGATAATTTTGCCAGCCAGATGATATTGTGAATACAGTGTAATACTTTGCAATATAAAAACATTTTCTGTTATTTATAAATGTTACTTAAGCTATTCAAAGAACAAATTAAATAATATAAACTGATTTCATAATAATTTGTAAAATATTAGCTCATTTTAGCTTAGTATTGGTACACATGATTAATACATAATAATAGCAAACTTGAAACTAAAAATTGACTTATTTCTATTTACATTATTTGTTAGGCAAGCCCCGTGGGTGTTTTCCTATTCCCTGGCATATGCTGTGCTAACGAAGCGAGCGGTGCCCAGCACACAGAAAGAAGAGTGAGATAGCCGAGCAGATACTGACCCATACAGCACATCAAAGTAACTAGCATTGCATGCAGGTCCTGAGAGCTGCTAAGTAGAGGCCACATCACTGCTAAGTAAAAGCCAGTTCCCTACACTTCTTGATGACAAATTAAATACATTTTGGCAGTGTAGGAAGAAGTGATCCCTGCTGAGACAAGCTCCTCCTGCAAGCAGTAACACCCATTTTTAAACAAACATGAGCAAAGTCTCAGCTGCTGTACCAGGCAGATTAACACTGGGCTTTAAAACGGAGCTGTCACAAAAGGATGATTATGCCTAGTTTTCACTTGTCATTGTAAAGTTCTTGTCATCAAGCTTTAGCCAGTAATATAAATATATATATATATACACATTACATACATATTACATACACACATACATAAAACCATAAAAAGTGCAAAACATAAATTGTGCCAGAACAGTGACATTTTACATTTTGTTATACAAACATTTTGGTCACATAATAAATGTTTTATTCCATAAATCATAAATGCCTGCACTAATTTGATAAATATTTTTTTATCAATCAACATATGTGAATGGTGACTTAAACAAATAATAATTTACCAACTGAAATGTATTTTACTAAAGCCTGAAAATATAAATGCTCTCATACATTACAGCATTTTGTTATTGCACTATTGGTTGCCTAAACCTGTTTAGCTTGTGCAATACACTATTGCTTATGTGTTTAACTGGCAATACACTAATGTTTATGTGTTTAACTGGAAATACACTAATGGTTATGTGTTTAACTGGCAATACACTAATGTTTATGTGTTTAACTGGCAATGCACTAATGCTTATGTGTTTAACTGGCAATACACTAATGGTTATGTGTTTAACTGGCAATGCACTAATGGTTATGTGTTTAACTGGCAATACACTAATGTTTATGTGTTAAACTGGCAATGCACTAATGTTTATGTGTTTAACTGGCAATGCACTAAGAGCTGAACAGGCCCACATCAGGTGTGATATATGTGGGGAGCCACCAATCACTGGCTGTGTTTAGCTCCGGATTGGCTGTATGTTGCCAAACAAGAGCTGACTTTAACAATGTGTTTTACTTCTTTGCAGAGATTAAACACAAAGAGACTGATTATCTACTATTTCCCGAATCAAATATGAAAAACTTTGCCAAAGCTTGCAGGGACTGCCCTCAGGGAATTCTGCCCCTGTTATTTGGGAGTTGCCTCCCATAGAAAGTAAAATAGCTCACTGGAAAGGGAAACTTTGCTGGGAAGAGTGAAGCTAGCAGGGAGCAGGAGGAGCACTTTAACATGTAATACTGCAGCCAATACAATTCCGATTATGCTGTTTTCAGCTTATAGTATTTTACAATCACCTCTATGTTTTGCATCATGTGTTAATGAGTGTTTTATGTACTTTGACACAATATTAACATTTCAGTTTGCGAGATTAAACAGCAAGATCTGCAGGTGTAACATTTTCAGAGAACGTACGGTGCCTGTAAAGTACTTTTAGCTACACTCATAGAACACCCCTGTTTAGCCTATTTGCAGAGGTGGGGAAAATCCTTTTACAAAAAAAATAATAATGTGCATTGGTTTTTGTACTTACAAGGTGCCATTTTCACTACAAATTTTTGCGTTATACTGTTATGATTTCTAGGGTTTTATACCTTGTGCAATTGCAGTGTGAATTTTAACTTTTCCACTAAAGATGATTTTGTAATGATTTTTAAAATGATTTAGCAATACTTTTTTATTGCACCAATTTATTTCAATATCCTATTTATTTGTTTTGTGAGCCCTATTGTAATATATGCATCACCTTCGCATAATTAAATACAGGGAATGCCCCTTTAGAAGACAAACTGTTCTCAAGGTAAAAAACGCTTTAAGAGAATTCCACCAGGGGCTTCAAATTGGCGACATTTCTTAGAGAATCTCACAAGGCCAAAGATCTTTAGATAATAGAGCTCTCTTATGCAATCCCGTCCCTTCTCTAACACAACCAATTGTGCCAGAAATAAGCCCGTCATTCATCCGAATCCTCTAGTTCGGGGTGATTTTTGTTAGCCACCTGTGAGGTGACAGAGAGGATAAGAAGCAGGAACCAAATCTTAAATTGGTGGTTTCAGGCTCGCTCACATGAGCGTGCACTGCAAAGTCTTAGAAGCTGTCAATGCAAATTTATATATTTTCTTTTTAGTAATTCTTATATTAATCCAAAGTTTTGCTCACTTTGATACTGCCATGAACTCACATTAAAGGGACACTAAACCCAATTTTTTTCTTTCATGATTCAGATAGAGCATGACATTTTAATCAACTTTCTAATTTTCTCCTATTATCAATTTTTCCTTGTTCTCTTCCTATATTTATTTTAAAAGCAGGAATGTAAATCTTAGCAGCCAACCCATTTTAGGTTCAGCACCATGGATAGCACTTGCTTATTGGAGGCTTACATTTACCCACCAATTAGCAAGCATAACCCAGGTTCTCAACCAAAAATGGACCGGTTCCTATGCATCACATAAATAAAAATAGCAAGAGAACAAATAAAATTTGATAATAGGAGTAAATTAGAAAGTTCCTTAAAATTGCATACTATCTGAATCATGAAATAAAAAAATTGGGTTTAGTGTCCCTTTAGTCAGTCATGATAATGTATAAAGCACAGTATCCTTTCAGTCTCTTCTCCTATAGCAACAAGCATTTGCAATATGTTCCCAAGAGAATAATGGCTCGGATGATACAGCCGGTGATTGGCTACTCTATATCCTATTTTTTTAACAAATGTGTTGAGCCGGGGCTGGACCCCAACAGCTCACAAACGTTTCAATTTAACAAATAATAACCTACAGATATTCTTTGATGATTCCTTTAAAACAACATAAACTGCCAGTGTCACTTATAACATACAGAATATTTCAACAAAACTATTCAAAACAACTTTTATTGAGCCAGTTTCAAGAAATTTCCTTACATAATTATGTATTTTTGAGGTTATGATGGTCTTATGGAAATCCAGGTTTCAAACAAATTGTTAGAGGTTTTTAGTCTCTGTAAAACTTCTGTTGTAGCTTTATAATCAACCGAGGTCATTTTTATTTATATATTTTTGCACTGTAGTAATAAGATACCAATATGTTATTTAGACTCTTACAACTGACTAGTCCGACAAGAAGTTTCAATAATCGTTTTTAGGTCATAATATATAAGGGTATTGTTTTACTCCCTGAACTAGTGTTAATCTTCAACTAAAAGATAAACAACTGCTCACTGTTTTGTCTGCTGATAAAGTAATATCTCTAATGTTTTTGCTTGAAGGCTAAATAGTTTTATTCAATCCAGAGCAGGAAGAGGTAAAATAAGAAACTAATGGATTTTAATTGACCGTTCCACAAGTCAATGAGTATTTTAGTTGCCAAAAACAGTTATTGATTTGCAAGATGATTGCTTTTCCCAACCCTTAAAGAGACAGTAAAATCTAAGTTAAAGGACCAGTAAACAGAGTAGATTTGCATAATCAACAAATGCAAGATAACAAGACAATACTTTTTAATATCCTTTGTTGCAAAGTAAGCCTAGGTGGGCTAATAAGAGTGAGCACATGTCTTTGGCACTTTATGGCAACAGTGTTTGCAACTTTGCATAATATTGCTACAAAGGTGTTGTAGTTGCTGTCTGCAACAAAGGATACCAAGAGAAAAAGGCAAATTTCATAAACAAAATCAGAAATTTTTTCTTAGTGATCTAGTCACATTACATATGTCGGAAAAGCACCTACTCCAGAATTTTTATTACAAATAGATAATCACTTTATATCCCATTCCCCAGTTTCGCATAACCAAAACTGTTATATTAATACACATTTTGTAATTACCTTGTATCTAAGTCTCTGCAGACTGCCCCCTTATCTCAGTTCTTTTGACAGACTTGCATTTTAGTCAATCAATGTTGATTCATAAATAAATCCACGGGAGTGAGCACAATGTTTATCTATATGACATACAGCCGGTGAGGTAACTCAGTTGGTAAATGCCCTGACTACAAAAAAACCTGTTTAAAAGATTCAATGTCACAGGTTCAATTCCTGGCAGGGCCGACTCAGCCCTTCATCCTTCTGAGGTTGATAAAACGAGTACCATTAAATTGGGTAATAATAACAATTATTACTATTCAGCTGCCGATTTGGTTAATTCTGAGAGCGAGCGCTGAAAAAGCACTTTGAGTCCCAATGGGAGATAGGTGCTATATAAATACTAGTTAGAATTATTATGACACACATATATGTTATCTATATGACACACATGAACTAGCACTGTCTAACTGAACAACTGCCATAATGCACTGAGATAAGAGGCGGCTTTCAAGGGCTTAAAAATTAGCATACAAGCCTACATAGGTTTAGCTTTTAACAAAGAATACCAAAAGAGCAAAGGAAATATGATGATAAAAGTAAATTAGAAAGTTGTTTAAAATTGCATGCACTGAATCATGAAAGTTTCATTTTGACTAGACTGTCTCTTTAAGGTGACCCAACTTTTGACTTGAATTTCCATTTAAACTGAAAAAGCATTGGAAAAGTATTTTAATGGGACAAGAAGTTTGTGTTTGATTGCTTGTATTAAATAACAAGGACGTGAAACACTTTTTTTTTATTATTTCATGATTCAAATAGAGGGTGCAATTTAAAAAAAAAAAGCCTTTTCAGTTTACTATTATTATCAGATGTACCTAGTTCTCTTGTCATCCTTTGTTGGAAAGGCAGGCATGCTCTGGAGAACCATATGGCAGTAGTTTGCCAAGAATGCTTTTAACAATGTTATACATTGTGCTGCAATCTGGTGCTCATAAGCATTCTCGCAAAACTGCCACCATATAGTTCTCCAGACACTATCTATCAATACAAGAATACCATGAGAACAAAGTAAATTTGACAATAGAAGTAACTTATTAAAAAAAATGCTTCATATTTATCATGAAAGAAAAATTGTGGGTTTCATGTTTAATGCAGAATACTTGCATATGCATAATGCAAACTTTTATTGTGTCATCTTTTTTACGTCTCTAGGCACAATCTAACCCTATATTTCTTCTTGATCTTGCAGTGAGTCCCTTTGGTCACTAGCCTGTGATGACACTTTTACAGCTCAATAGTTTTATATTCTGTGCTACTGGGTAACACCAGCAATTTCACTCCTATTTGCTAACTGAAGGACGACGCCGACTTTATAAGTGCAGTGATAACTTGCTATAATCACTGGATTTATTATTTTATTCTTAAAAAACACTTCGTTAGATCTACTATTACAACCCCCTAAGTCAGGGTGAGTGACATAAAACTAGGGTATAGTAATTAATTAAAAGCAATGTGTTACTACTTTTTTTTTTTTTTTTAAAAACTTGTTAGAAAAATAGTATTTTGGGGCATTTAAATTTTGCTCACACTGAAAGTGTTTCAACAGGATACAAACGGGGTTTTGTGTGGCATATTGAAAGCCTCTGTGTGGTGTAAGCAAACATACTTGGTGCCAAAAAAAAAAACACAAAGGACAGAGAAGAGTGGAATGTGTATGCAACAAAATGAAACCTCACAACCAGTTAAGTGTACAGTATGAGCACTTTTTTTTCTTTTTTTTAAGGAAAAAAAATCAGTTTTCATCTGCTCCTTCTTTACACATGGAAAATAAGTTAATTATGTTCAGTTTATGCTGTGGAGACAAATGTATATTAATATAAAACAGCAGAAGAACATACGTAACTGTGTTAACAATTCATGCTCCTGAGAGACGATTAAAGTTAGATGAAAATGTTGCAGTCCTCTCTATGGCATGTGAGCTTTCCCTTATTCTATCTAACAGACAGAACTAAAAACAACGGGGCCGATTTAACAAGGGCCGAATGGCCCCTGATCCCCCTGTTTCTGTGCGAACCTTCAGGCTCGCCCGGAAACAGCAGGTAAGAACTAGCAGTCTTAAGACCCCTGCTCCTTAACTCGTCTGCTGCCTCTGATTAACACCCCCTGCTAGCGAATGGCTGTGAATCTGCAGGGGGCGACATTGCACAAGCAGTTCACCAGAACTGCTTGTGCAATTATGTATGTTTGCTGTGAACTACTCCTTTTTATCGTTTTGGATGAATAAAGTTTCGCGTTTTTACATTAGCAAGACATCCCGTTCCTTTCAACATAAAAATTGCCCATAGACTTTAATGGAGATAAATGTTTTTACCACCGGTTTCCAAACTTTACCACCTCAATAGAAACTAGGTCTTAGGACCCCAGGAAACTGGTGACAAAAAAACTGTATCTCCATTAAAGTCTAAGGAGATGTTTTATTTTACCACCAATTTCCAAACTTTACCACCCTTAATGGTTTACAAGTCAGTTTAAATTTCTTTAACCAAAGGAAACGACATGGGCATTTAACTAAGTAGATAAAATATTCACTGTTACAGGTCAAATAACCATTAATGTTAAACTGTCTACCTGTATGTGGATGAAAACATTTTAATATGTTTTCTACTTAGTTAAATGCCCATGTGGTTTGTTGTATGTAGGGGAGACCACTAGGAGGGCCTGTGAACAGATGAATGAGCATAAAATGAATATTAGGAGGAGGGATTGGGATGCCCCTGTAGCATATCAATTCATTCAGGCTGGTCAAATCATTGAATATGTACATAGGACTAGAAGAGAAGGGAGTCTTTATTGAAAAAGAGAGAAGTATTTTGGATTTTTAAATTAGGAACTATGCAACAAAGGATCTGAATAGGGACCTTGACTGGTCAATCTTTCTGTGATGGGCTGCTTTTTGTAAATAATAGGTTGTTAGGTTATGGTCATCCACTAGTTGGAGTTGTGAATGTTTAATAGTTAATAAAGAGTTAATTATACCTGTGTATAAAAGGTAGAGGTTCATGGTTATTTTGTATCCACATGATTAAAGGGACCCTGAACCCAATTTTTTTCTTTTGTGATTCAGATAAAGCATGCAATTTTAAGCTACTTTCTAATGTACTCCTATTATCAAATTTTCTTCATTTTCTTGCTATCTTTATTTGAAAAAGAAGGCATCTAAGCTAAGGAGTCAGTCAATTTTTGGTTCAGACCCTGGATAGCACTTGTTTATTGGTGGGTGAATTTATCCACCAATCAGCATGAACAACCCACAATGGGCCGGCATCTAAACTTACATTCTTGCTTTCAAATAAAGATACCAAGAGAATGAAGAAAATTTGATAATAGGAGTGAATTAGAAAGTTGCTTAAATGTTTATGCTCTATCTGAAGCATGAAAGAAAACATTTGGGTTCAAAGACCCTTTAAGGGTTAACTCCCGAAATGTTGTGGGCATGTCTTGGTGCCAATACACTTATTTAACTTTGGTGCCGCTGCTTTTTTGTGATTTCTTGTGCAAGAATTCACAGAGTGTTCATATATGTGTTTTGTGATAGGATTATGGCTGTCACATGACACATGTGGCAGGAGAAATGGTATCAACTTTGAAACTTGTCAGAAAATAATTTGAAATTGAGAATATTGCATTGTATTTTTAAACATCTATTGATGATTATCATCATTTAAAGGGACATTAAACACTACATAAATGCTAGATAGAATGATGCAGTCAAAGAAAAGATTAGTCTAAGAATAACATGTAGATGTATTTTTTAAAGTTTCATTGGCTGTTTATATATTGACAAAATAAGTGTAAGTTTTAGTGTCTATAAATCAATGAAAGCTGCCATGTTGTAACTTAGGTTACCTTCTTTGCTGTGGCCAATTATGGGCAGTTATAACTAGAACACTAAAGTGTGCAGCCAATGGCTGTGTGGAATAGGGCTGTGTTCTGCACTTCCATTTCTACTATGAACTAAAGAAGCTCACAATTTCAGAATGGAATTACAGAAAACAGAGGTTTTTTTATATATACAGTTTATTATTTTATATTACCATCTCAACATGTTTAATGTCCCTTTAATTGTATAGATCTGCAACATTCCGTAGCATACAATTCTATTATATTTAATGGTCCTTTAAATTAACAACTGACACACAGACACTCACCCTTTTCAAGATTTGTTATTTAAGTGACAAGTTTATTCTACAACAATAAGTAGTTAACAGATTTCATCACCACCCAATTAACTTTATACAAATTTGAACACACAATATAATTCTTATGGTGCATTAGATTATAACTCACTTGCTATCAAATAATATAATAATAATATATATCTATTTAAAATACAGTGAATAAATTAACCCCAATTAAAGGGACAGTCCAGGCCAAAATAAACTTTCATGATTCAGATAGAGCATGTAATTTTAAACAATTTTCCAATTTACTTTTATCACCAATTTTGCTTTGTTCTCTTGGTATTCTTAGTTGAAAGCTTAACCTAGGAGGTTATTATGCTAATTTCTTAGACCTTGAAGGCCACCTCTTTTCAGAATGCATTTTAACAGTTTTTCACCACTAGAGGGTGTTAGTTCACGTATTTCATATAGATAACACTGTGCTTGTGCACGTGAAGTTATCTGGGAGCAGGCACTGATTGGCTAAACTGCAAGTCTGTCAAAAGAACTGGAATAAAGGGGCAGTTTGCAGAGGCTTAGATACAAGATAATCACAGAGGTTAACCCCTTAATGACCACAATGTACCCTGTATGTCACTGGTCGTTAAGGGTTTTTTCAGGACATAATAGCACAAGTCTAGCAAGAACATGCTATTAATGCCCTCCCTCCAGCAGGCTTTGTGGAATAGAGCAGTCTCAACGCTGGTGGCAAGACCGTGCTATAAAACAATCAAGTCCCAAAAAAAGGCCAGTGACATACAGGGTACGTTGCTGGTCCTTAAGGGGTTAAAAGTATATTATTATAACTGTGTTGGTTATGCAAAACTGGGGAATGGGTAATAAAGGGATTATCTATCTTTTAAAATATTAAAAATTCTGGTGTAGACTGTCCCTTCAATAGCTAGTTGTGTAATAATGGTGACATATTTTCTCATAAATTTGTTTCCTGAAGTACTTCAATGATAACTTTAAATTTATTGCACTAACTACTGGTTCATTTTTGCTGTACAAAAATTATTACTGTATAATCACATAATAATTTACCTTGCACAATGCCTTTCAAATGTTCTGTAATAATCAATTTTCACCACTAGGTGTCAATCTAAGCACAGAGTATGGGATCACAGTACTAAAAAAGCTTATCAAATAATTTATCTTCAAAAATCTCTTTAAATGCGAATTCTGTAGAAAAAACCCCCATAAACTTGTATAAAGATTTGTGATTGGCTCCTGACAACAAATAAATTAAAGGCAAATCATTAGCAAGAGAAGCATAAAAAATATGAAAACAAATTGTAGCACAGTTAATTTTACTTTTCTATCCAACAAGTCCCTTCTTGTCCCCCCCCCCCCCTATAGTTTAGTCAATACATACAAATCAGAGATTGAATGGCAATTAAAATGCCTGTCCTTTTGCAATATGTTTTTTGTTTGTCCACAAGCGCTTGCTTAAACGTTACCACCAAAACCAGCTTTGCTATAAATGCTTCTATGATCAAACAACTGTCGATACAGCAGTAGGCCACATGCACATACATTCACCACAGAGCATGTAATCACTGTTTCATGTATTTTTACCAGGACAGGATAATATCCCTGCTGCACACACTGACTGAACAATATGTGCTCCAATATGAACATCCTAAAAACCCAGCATTTGAGGACTGGAGCTATTCCTGGCCTGGAAATACCAACAGCAGTCTTTAGAAGGTTTGATCATCCATGCATCAGTATTATAAGCTACTTACACTGTTCAGATTTAATACACATCTGGCCCTCCTGAGATAGGATACAAAATATGTGCTGTTTCACTATGAAGTCATCTTGATTATTGGTGTTATTTTACATTATTGAATAAACTCCTTGGCTGTCATAAAAAGACTGCAATATATTGTTAGGTTGGATGTTTCATGGTTGTACACTATGAATCCTCAAGGGTTGAAGGTAGGACATATTTTTAGAGTGTGTCTGTGTAAGCAGAGATTAGCCAGTGACACAGTTGAGTCAATAAAAGATACATAATTATTTGTTCAGCAGATGATTAAAGAAACATTAAGAAAAACGCTGTTTAAGCTTTTATTTAGAACCAAGATTGGCATGGTGTAATCAATCTTTGTGCTTATATGTGTGCTGATTGGTAAGTATGCTCTGAACAACCAATCAGCATCCATGTTTGTGATCTGGTCTCGTACACATGACTAAATATGCCTTAACGACACTTTGCATTGCATATCTCAGGCACTTAGATTTTCTTGCACATGAATATATTTAAAAAAATATTGTCTTCCCCCAGCCCTGTCAGGTGGTCTCTCCTGCTTTAAAGGGAGATAAAACCCAAGTTTTTTCTTTCATGATTTAGAAAGAGAATGTAATTTTAAACAACTTTCTAATGATCTATTATCTAATTTGCTTCATTCTCTTGATATCCCATGCTGAAAAGCATATCTAGATAGGCTCAGCAGCTGCTGATTGGTGGCTGCACACAGATGTCTCGTGTGATTGGCTCATCCATCTGCATTGATATTTCTTCAACAAAGGATATCTAAAGAATGAAGCAAATTAGATAATAGAAGTACATTGGAATATTGCTTAAAATTGTATTCTCTATCTGAATCATGAAATAAAATGTTGGGGTTTACTGTCCCTTTAACCAGTTGCCAGAAAGGCATTGCTACAATAAATGCAGGTAACAAACTGCAGCCATGTCTGTAAGCTAGGGGTTTAGTGTATATTTTGTGTATATGTGCTTATGTGCCAAAGAAACATTATATTTCACTGTAATACTACTCCCTATTACACATCTTATCATGGGCTTAACAGGCTGTTCAGTTGTGCCATAAAATGGGTAAACATGGCTCTTTGTAGTACCCTAAATGGAGCTTTAGAATATCTCCCACTATAGAAGCAGTTTCTTGTAAGTATAACTCTTACAATGGATGATGTTCCCATAAGGAAAGGAAAATGTACTGCAGATGTATGCAATGCATACCAGCCTGACCCTCACAGTAAACAAATGCACCATTCTGACTCCATAAAGCAGACAATGGAAAATGCTAGGGAGGTGCTCAGCTGATCTCTGCTTAGAGTTCCTACACCCGTCAGTGAATGTTACTTGCACATTGTTTGCTGGAACTGATTTATTTATTAGTCTTGGGTACGTTAACTTCTGCTAAGCTGTGTGCGCTGCCCGTTCTTTCAAATAAATATGCTCCAAAACTTGGAGCAGTTGACACAAAACAAAAACAAAAAAACAAAAAAACTGTTAGACAATTTTCATTTATCTTTGGCTTTTTTTTTTTAATCAACAGAAAATGAACAATAGGAAAGAACAAATGGTAAACAAACACCAAGGCATTCTGTTTACCTAGAGCACCTGTAGAAATAAAAATGATTTATTTTGTTACAGCAGTTCATTTTTTAACCAATACTGTGTTTAAACATACGGGTTTAACCGATAATGAACGCTGCACTCATGCGCATTGTGTACTGCGTGTCAAATAAGAATCTGTTCAGTGATCAGGATTGACGCTTATATATCTTCTAATCACTAGCTATAGCTCTGTTTGTAACATCATGGCAGTGTACAGCATGCACACATTTTATTATGTGTTTAATCAAATATTAGTGGTTAATACATAGTAAGAAAACTTAACTAAAGGGACAGTAAAGTCATAATTAGACATTCAAGATTTAGACAGATCATAACATTTTAAACAACTTTCTAATTTACTTCTATTATTTAATTTGCTTCCTTCTCTTGTTACCCTTTGCTGAAAGGTATATCTAGGTAAGCTCAGGAGTAGCAAAGAACCTAGGTTCTAGCTGCTGATTGGTGGCTGCATATTGTCATTGGCTCACCCATGTGTTCAGTTGGAAACCATTAGTGCATTTCTGCTCCTTCAACAAATGATACCAAGAGAATGAAGGAAATTTGATAATAGAAGTAAACTGGAAAGTTGTTTAAAATTGTTTGTTCTACCTAAATCATGAAAGAAAAAAATGTGGGTTTTATGTCCCTATAATTTAAAAATAAAATGCTTGATAAAGCATTTCATTGTTCAACCAGAATATCCCTTTAATTTAACAGATTCCTACGTTGTGTATAGCTATGTAATAAAATGGTTGTTTATATATTAGAAAACTAAACAGTGATTTGTAACTTGTGATTTTGTATACTATTGTGACATCACTGGCTTATTTAGCAAAGTTGGACAGATCATGAATGAATCACGATGACATAGTTTTGGACTTTTGGTACTAAAGTCAATTGGATAATACAAAATATTGGGGCATATTTAGGATTGTGCGAGCGGACATGATCTGATATTGCAGATCATGTCCGCTGCACATCGATAAATGCCGACAGCATGCGCTCTCTGCATTTATCATTGCACCAGCAGTTCTTGTGAATTGCTGGTGCAATGCCGCCCCCTCGCCATCAGCTAATCACAAAACACATAAATATATATATATATATACTGTGCATTCTTGCGCAAACTTAGTAACAGCAGGTGCATCAGAAAGTGTGCATTTAAAAAGACAATTTCATAATGGAAGTAAATCAGAATATATTTTTAATTACATATTCTATGTGAATCATGGAAGTTACATTTTACTTTAACGTCCCTATGCATATAAGATTTACTCACAGCTTTCTTATGCATGCCACCCACTGGAATCTTAAGTCATCATCTGCACTTGGCACAAAAGGAGAATATGTGTGCATGTGTATTCCATTTGCATGCAAAGATTTATCATAAAAGTTAATAATCAAATAAGCATTTGTTCAAAAAGACACATATTTCAGATAGTTCACTCTTATGTCCTTTAAATGTACCTACATATCATTTTGATTAGTTTCATGGGGCTCAATGGTTATTCAACATTAAAACTAGAATATTAACTGACTCCAAAATTAGCATTACACTTTCTGCCAGCAAGGATTTCATGCTAAAACTTTTGCTATATCTTTAGAAATACATCTACAGTATATGCAACAATAACACATGAAGTATGAAGTCCCCTGTTTGGGCTAGATATATCAAGCAAGGGCGGACAGGGCCGTACTTATTCTGGCGGGCAGCAATCCGCAGGCGGAATTCAGCATTGCACACAAACACTATTTTCTGCTCGCATGCAATCCCACGCACAGCCAATCACACGTGGGCAGGAGCTGTCGAGATCGGGAGATTGAAATTCTGGTGGAGAAGAGGGAAGGGAAGCAGCGGTCTAATGACTGCTGCTTGATAAATCGTGACTGCAGGGTCTCTTGTGAGAACCTGCAGTCATAGGGATGCGGAGGGCTTGATAAACCGAGCCCTTTGTATTCAGGTGTTCTGTCGGATTCTGTGAGCCGTCAGAATTTGTGAACAGACAATCTATGCATGTGCACAGATATGTTATTGAATTCCAGAAATATTTTTACCCCGACACACACGTCACTGCACCAACGCCCATCAAATTTTGCGACCGAGAAGTGAGCATGAGAGTGTATATGTCAGCACTTTTAACCATCAGCTTTTGCAACTACTTACACTGCGCATGCTTGCGCATTCCACACACATATTTGTGAACACATCTAAGGTTAAAAAATCTGACGGGCAGAAGCGCCCATGTGCGGTGGGTGTTCGAGGTTCGAAGTGGTTGCAAAATCTGATGGTCGCTGATGGGCATTGAGGCGCACTAATTGGGCAAAAAAATTATGTATATGGCGCTGACATATGCGCTTGCATGCGTACTTCTCAGTCGCTGATGGGCATTGAGGCGCACTAATTTGGCAAAATTAAAACTGCCTCAACCCATTGCAGTAAGGTTTGGGGTAAAGTGCTATTCAAGTAAATATAATGCTGTGGCTCTATAGTGCCAACAAATAATTTTAACCATGGTTTGAACATATATTTTTTTTAGCCTGCTTTTTGTCTTTTTTTAACTCGCCCCTGTACACAGATGTGGCACCATTCCTGAAGCACAGGCAGATACACAAGGTGCTAGTGGCTGAGTGACAGCAAGTGCATGGAACGTACTTATCTCAGAGTAAGACAATGCAAAAGTAGTTTCTATTTATGTGTAAAGGATAATTAAAGGGTCGTTGCATTACCCTGCTGTGCAACTAGAGTGGCTGATTGTGTGAACAGCTCCAAACTAGTAGTTTACTTATGCGTTTAACATATTTGCAGGGTGATAAACACATACAACTAGATTCTCAAAAGCTCTCTGGTCTGACGAGATTCTGTAAGCTGTATTGTTAGCATTAGGAGGCCCCTCAGGGATTGTTTTAAAGGCATCATTAACTTGGGAACTGTTTACCTCATTAAGAGGAGTTGACTAATATACTTTATGTGAAGTAGAAAGACTTACTTTACAATATAATGCTCAGCAAAATAAGCTAATGATTTCTCTCCATGCCGATGAGACAGAATCAGGACCTTAGTCTTGCATAGTTGAAAGTGATAGAATGAAATGCTCTAATGAATGAGCATTTAATTGCTTTTTACTATAATAGACCTTTAGGTGTATTCCAAGGTCAGTGTACTGTGATTTGTATCTCCATTTTAATGTGTTCCCAATGATCGATTTTACCTGCAGAAAGTTATTAAATTGTTCACACATATCTATGTTATCTTTATTTTGTCATTTGGAAACAATGCTTTTGCCTGTTGAAACCACTTTACTGAAAATATGAATGCTGCAGCTCCCTCTATAGGAAAGATATGTAAATAAGTGGCAGCAAACGGAAATAAAGCGCGGTAAAGCTTTATTATTAAAGTGGTAAGGATAATTATTAAAATGTTTATTTTCAATTGCTCTATGTAATGCTCTTTGTGTATATATAGAAAGTTAACCTAACATTTTACGTGTGTGTGTGTGTGTACATAGAACGATAATATTAGGAGGCCTGTTCTTTCTGCAATCTCAGACAATTGCCATTTTCTTGAGAATAATGAGTTGAGTTTCAATTAACAAAAAACTGCTATTTTATGTATAAAAATAAGCATAATGGGATAATTCTCCATACATTTAATACACTCCAGCTGGTATAACAAGTCACTGGAATAAGGGGAAACCAATTTTACAATACAGAGTCCCTCCCTTCAGTCAGCACATACTGTATATTACTCTTTAGAAGAATGAAAAGGTGGCATTCGGTTCAATTCTTGTAATAGAATTCAGAATATCCCATTGTGAGACAGTAAAGCGAGCAATTAGGGAGTTGGAAACGTGCTGCGTGCAGTGAAAGATGATTATTAAGGGACTGATCACATTTAAAAGATTATTTCTGCAAACAGAAATATATTGCAAAGGTCCTTATAAATTCATGTGGAATATAATGGAATGCAAAGCAATTATTATATCTTTATTACAAATGCTTTTTTATGAAACATGTAATAAAAAGAATAATTCCACAAAATAACAGATATTCTGTCACTGTTACTATTAGTCATCCTTAGCAGTTGTCATTCCTGACACAGCTCACAATCAGCAGAACTCTACCCCAGTCTGATTTCCAGGAAATCTAAGCCTCCCTTGGGTCACATTAAGTGCTTTTATCAGCATACGTAATGTGACTAGATCACTAAGTATGATTTTTCTTCCTCATTAAAATAGAGCATCTGATAATAAAATATTAATTTTCCCTGCTGAATTAAATGTGCTGTTTAACAAAAGAAATGCTCTATATGTCTATATATATCTATATATACGTACAACACTTAATAAGTCTGTCTTGCAAGCACGCAGCTAAATTAAAAGCAAAATGGAAGAGTTAGTTACAGCATTTTGCTAAATGGTAATAGGCCCAGGACTATGTCAAGGTGTGTGTGTATATATATATATACAGAATATATATATATATATATATATATACAGAATATATATATATATATATATATATATATATATATATATATATATATATATAGTTATGTGGTTGAGAATATTATCACAGGCAGCAGCACATGCAGAGAAAAAAAATGATTAATATAAGAGACACTAAACCTAACATTTTTTCCTTCATGATTAAAGGGACAGTCAACACCAGAATTTTTGTTGTTTAAAAAGAAAGATAATCCCTTTATTACCCATTCCCCAGTTCTGCATTACCAACACTGTTATAGAAATACACTTTTTACCTCTGTGATTACCTTGTATCTAAGCCTCTGCAAACTGCCCCCTTATTTCAGTTCTTTTGATAGACTTGCATTTTAGCCAATCAGTGTCACTCCTAGATAGCTTCACGTGCATGAGCTCAATGTTATCTATATGAAACACATGAATGAATGCCCTCTAGTGGTCAAAATGCATGCAGATGATTAGAGGCAATTAGCAATTAGAAATTAGCATATGAACCTCCTAGAATTAGCTTTCAACTAAGAATACGAAAAGAACAAAGCAAAATTGGTGATAAAAGTAAATTAGAAAGTTGTTTAAAATTACATTCCCTATTTAAATCATGAAAGTTTTTTTTGGACTTGACTGTCCCTTTAAGGTAGAGCATACTTTTTTTTAAAAAATTCCAATTTACTTATATTATCTTATTTGTTTTCAATCTTTTAGTATCAAAAAAGCATACCTAGATAGGCTCAGTAGAAGCAATACACTACTGGGAGCTAGCAGCTGATTGATGGCTGCACATATGTCTCTTGTCATTGTCTCACTAGATATGTCTAGCTAGCTCCCAATAGTGCATTGCTGTTTCTTCAACAAAGGATACCAAGAGAATGAAGCAAATTTGATATTAGAAGTAAACTGGAAAGTTGTTAAAATGGAATGCTCTATCTGAATCACTAAATACAAATTTGGGGTTTTGTGTCCCTTTAAATCACTGAAATTTCCCTAGCAACAATTACTCTTTTAAGTTAGCAAATAAAAATATTTGAATTACTGCAGATACATTTATGAATATATATTGCCTAACAAATTGCTACTGAATTACTGAAAGTTCATGAAATGTATCTACTAGGTTTAAAAAGCTATTATATTGTTTAGAATATGTTAAGGGGCCTTCCTCTCCTTGTGTATAACTAAATTATTGCACCTACAAGCGTTATTTACCCCTACTGTACTTGTTTGTGTATTACTGTATCCCTGTAATGTTTGTATTCTTTGTATAGCGCTGCGTAATCTGCTGGCGCTTTATAAATAACTGATAATAATAATAATAGGGTTGAATGGTCTGTTAAAAAAACCTCTAGAATGTCTAGGTAGGAAGGAAAAAACACATAAATACATTGTGATATCAGCTCCTTATCATTTTGGATTATTTGATATTATCTATATACAAAAGCCTGGTCTGGCTACTGCAGAACATTCTTGCTATTATTTCCATACATATTTGTGTGCTTTTGCTTCCTGCTACAAGCGCCATTGGTTAATGCAGGGGCGAAACTACAGGGGGTGCAGAGGTCGCAATTGCGACTGGGCCCCCAAGGGTGGGGGCCCAATTTAAAAAAAAAAAAAAATTACAATAAAAAACGTTGACCTGCACTGATATCATGTGAGTGTGACATGATGCTTCACTAGTGTCTCTGACTACAGGGGTTAGTGTTTCTGTTTTACCCATTGGTGTTTATGTGTGTGTGTATGTATGTGTGTATGTATGTATGTGACTGTGTGTGTATTTATGCATGTATGTGTGTTTGTGTGTGTGTGTATGTATGTATGTATGTGACTGTGTGTGTATTTATGCATGCATGTGTGTTTGTGTTTGTGTGTGTGTGTATGTATGTGTTTGTATGTATGTGACTGTGTGTGTATTTATGCATGCATGTGTGTTTGTGTGTGTGTATGTATGTGTGTATGTATGTATGTGACTGTGTGTGTATTTATGCATGTATGTGTGTTTGTGTGTGTGTGTATGTATGTATGTATGTATGTGACTGTGTGTGTATTTATGCATGTATGTGTGTTTGTGTGTGTATGTTTGTAGAACCAACAAATTACAGACCTTGTTACTACAGCATGGGGGGGGTAAACTGTGTCAGTCTATACAGTACCACTATATACAGTACGGGGGGGCTGGACCATGTCACAGACTACTGTGGTCACTTTATAAAGTACTAGGACGGGTAGGGTCAGGCCAGCCATCTCACCAACAGATTACAGACTGTGTCACTGACTCACTATTTACAGTACTGGTGGGTTATACAGTTTCACTATATACAGTAATAGGGGGTCAGACCATCTCACAGACTATGGGCACAGGGTACCTCCTTTTGCAGACATGTAATCTGATTCACATTTTTTTTCTGTGTTAAATGTAAAAAAAAAAAAAAAAAAAAAAGATATGTATCAAATTCACTCTTTTTTTGGCAGGGTGGGGGGCCCTTCTTAGATTCTTGCACCTGGGCCCTGTGGTTTCTAGTTACGCCTCTGGGTTAATGTTTTGTGTAACCTACCATCTCTCTGCACGTGAATGATGCATTTGGTTGCATTGGTAGCAGTTCTCATGCTTATTAAAATGTATCTTTTTAGCATTGATATTTCAAATATTTTTCTAAATCCAACTATATCGCAGAAATGATGATCTACATCTGTCAATTACAAATACTAATTTTATGTCCCTTTAATTCTTGTTATTCCTTCAAAACAATGTAACCCTTTAGCTGAAGGAAATATTTATATATAATTATTTATTTATTTAGATTATTTGTTACAGATACACATATGGTTGCCTTTTTTTACTGGGCTCTGAGTAATTCCATGTTTTCACAGCTAGAGGGCCCCATCATTCAAACCTAAATAAAAGTCTTCATTTCCTTTAGACATTTTATTCTCCTAGTTCGTGTTCACCTCGGCACACAGGAGCGCCAAAAATAGCTAAATTAGATTGTTGCGTGCATATTTTATATAATACGCCTTATCGAATCGACCAGCTACTTATTTATCATTTTTTTGTGCCTATAGAGAACTTAAAGCTCTCCTACAAATGTGTGCACTGAAGTTCTCCATAAGTAATATGGAGAACAGCATTATAAAGATTGTGTTGTGAGTTCTTTCTGATATTGGCAGGAATTTCTGTTGCAAGGCGCCTGGAAAGGCCAGTGGAGGAAGATTTAGCATTTTCATATTTCACAATATTGCGATCATGATTTGTTTGTAATATTCATATTTTATAATATTATGATTGCACTGTAGCAAATATGTTCTATATTAATATTAATATATATCTATAGCTATAGATATAGATATATTAATATAGAACACATTTGCTACAGCGCAATCGCAATATTATATAATATGAATATTACAAACACAAAATTGTGATCGCAATATTATGAAATATGAAAACTAGACATTTCTTCCACTTGTTATCTACTAGTGACAAAAGCCATAAAAATATGTTATGTAAAAGGGCATAAAAATAAGTTAAAAATAAACGCAACAGAAAGTAAATAACACTTTATTTATATGGGTATTTCTGTAAACAAGGTTTACACATAACTAATGATTACGTTTTTTTCAATGGTGAATTAGGCACATATAGTTATTCGACAGGAGATATTTATCATTAGTTTGCCTGGGCTCGGCTTTGGAAAAGCACAAAAAATACCACCAATTTTTTTTTTTATAAATTTGGAAGCACCGATGTGCTTCTCCAAAGGCGCACTGAGGAGAACGCATAGGAGAATAGAGAGGAGAATTATCTTAGCACTTGATAAATCTTGCTCTTAGTAACGCATTTCCTTGAAAAAGCTTGCAGAGCGAAACGATAATCGGAACTGGAACTTTTTAACTCTCTTGTGCGTCTGTACACTTGCTCGCACACCGCTCCGCTAGGAGGAGCTAATCCCATCTGGGGTCAGGTTGAACGGTGCAGCGGTTAAGTTTCTGCTGCCCGTATCTGCTTGCATCCTGCAGTGGAGTTTGCTTTTGTGAGCTATAATCAGCATTTACTGCTCTATTAACCTCTGTGTAAGGTGTTGTGTTCAGCATTTGTGACGCTTTTATTGTATTTTAATAAATTCTTTTATATTACACTATATTGCCGTGAGAGTACTGTTTACCCACCAGTATAAAGTGGGTGTGCGCATTTCCCTGAGCTTGGTCATAAGCTCTAATTCATGTGAGTAGGCATTTGGCCAAAAGTTTGATACATATCCTGGATATTGTTACAGAATCACACTATGTTGCTATTTCTTTCTCCTTTGTTTGAGAATCTCTAAGGATACAAAGAATCAGAAGAGTCCCAGCAAGAACACATACAGGTAGCCCTCAGTTTACGCCGGGGTTAGGTTCCAGAAGGAATGGTTGTAAATTGAAACCGTTGTAAATTGAAACCCAGTTTATAATGTAAGTCAATGGGAAGTGAGGGAGATAGGTTCCAGGTCCCTCTCAAAATTGTCATAAGTAACACCTAATACATTATTTTTAAAGCTTTAAAATGAAGACTTTAAATGCTAAACAGCATTATAAACCTAATAAAATAACCACACAACACAGAATATATAATTAAACTAAGTTAAATGAACAAAAACATTTGCTAAATAGTATTATAAACCTAATAAAATAACCACACAACACAGACTTCACTTGCATTTTTCTGCAAACAGTTCTTTCTATGCATTCCAATCTGGACTGATTTATAGACAGGAAGATCTTGTTCCTTTGAAATCTGCTCGATAGCTCAGGTCTGGTTAAACTGATTAATTTCAGCTTGCTTGGCTTTGCTGCAACACAAGCGGACAGCTCCACCTACTGGCTATTTTAATAAATGCACTGCTTCTCAATGCTTTTCAATAGCAGTCACATGACTGGAAAAAAGGTTGTTATTCTGAAACGGTGTAAATTGAACCGTTGTAAAACGAGGGCCACCTGTATATCCTTATATGAACTTTTTATTTATTATTTTTTGTATTGCATTTATAATTCTCTTTGAGTCATCACATTTATTTCACCTTTATTTTGATCTGTGATGTTTGGTATTTTTATATCATCTTAGTAACGAACCACTCACTTGTTTAGGATGCAGACAATGGCATTAGTATAAATATATATGTGAATAATTCCAAAATGTTAGGAACCAAAAGTTTAATTCTAAGAGCCCAGTCTCCGATGCTTTATTAGGTCCTGCTGTCAAATCATATGTTTCTAGTCAATCAAACCCCAAGTGAAAAATGCCCCATGCAAAAGCTGTTCCAGATCAGCTGCTCCTTGCACTTTGGAAACAGATGGAGACTACATGATATGGATAAAAAGAAAGGCGCCCTGCATATCCCAGACTGAATCATCACTTCCATGCAGCAGCCGGAAGCTGCAGATCCATAGTTACTAAATCTGAATAGGAACAGATGTCAGGGCAGGAAGCACATTATTTCATATTTCAGACAAATTACCCATCAATCATAGAAATATAGGAATAATATGTATTTAGAAGGGGTTAATATTTTTTAGTATAGTTCAGACTCTGCTGAAGAATCCCCATAAACAATAGCATTTTGTAAGAAAAATACACTTTACAGCACAGTTACCATATAAAATATAGTTTTAATGTCCTAAATTAATTTCTAAGTAGTATTTAAATTCAAGGTACGTCTGTAACAACAGCACCAGCTAGTGGTAGTTTTAAAGTGAAGCAAATAGATCAATCAAAATTTGTAGAACTCCTAAGAAAACAATGTATTTGTCTTATTCTGTTTTAATAATTGTATTTAAAGACAACATAGCACTTTCTTACGTTTGCCAGTTATTAAAAGAAACTCAGATATTCGCATAACAGAAAATGTTATCAAAAGGGTTTATCATATTGAGAAATTAAAACAGTAATTTCATTACCTAAAACCCACATTGAAAACTTTTAAAGGAACACTATATATGTATGTGTATATATATATATATATATATATATATATATATATATATATAGATATATAGATATATAGATATAGATATATATATAAAACAATGTATCAACATAGTCTAAACATTTTTAAACAAATTAACAGCTCGTTTACCACTTTTTCAGTTGTTGTTATCTGCTAAAGCTAGTTAGGGAAAGATGTGTAGCCGGGTT